>NC_041401.2:11928287-12085787 GCF_900747795.2 Erpetoichthys calabaricus
CAAAGCGCGAGTCGAAAAACACCATCCCATAATATTAGTTAACGATTAACACATTTCTATATGTATTGTAAGCATACAATACAACTGATAATATGTTGCGCTTATTTATCTGGTGTACCGACATTTTTGCGTGTTTAACGGCTGAAATCTAACGTGGTTTGTGCCCTTCAGAATGAAAAGAGTTTGCATTTACCTTTTTAATAAAAGGCGAGCTTTTAAGCCTGAGAAATCACCCCGTAAATGCACACGTTTAATTGCACGTGTTAATATGTATGCTTACACAGTATTAAAAGACACTCAACAAGTACACAGTATTAAAAGACAGTCAACAATTAACGTCATTTACCTTCGTTCCCGCGTTTGACTTGTACTGTAAATCTCTTCCTCGCTTTCAGTTCACGTGATTACGTAGGAGGCGTAATACGTGATGACGCGATACGTGACTCCGCCTCCTCCATTAGAGTATATGGACAAAAAACAGGTTCCAGTTATGACCATTACACGTAGAATTTCGAAATGAAACCTGCCTAACTTTTGTAAGTAAGCTGTAAGGAATGAGCCTGCCAAATTTCAGCCTTCTACATACACGGGAAGTTGGAGAATTAGTGATGAGTCAGTCAGTCAGTCAGTCAGTCAGTCAGTGAGGGCTTTGCCTTTTATTAGTATAGATTGGCAACATTGTACACCATTTTTGGGGAGGGTAGTGTCTTTTGGATATTCAAAATGGCTAAATGCAAAACGCGATGAAACAAAAAAGACACAAAAGACGCACTCTTAGACAAAAGCTGAAATTTTGCAAGACAATGCCAAATGAATTGAGACGGAAACAGTACGTGCTTTTTACTTTGGCGATGACAAAATCCTTGTCCCAATGTACTTTGCTGCCTTATGGGAATTGCAGTCCCCACGTCGGCAGTGTTTTTGAGATGCCAATATAATCCCTCTTCCTGATAGGGCATAGAGCCTATTAACTTAGACCAACGGCAATATTGGTTTTACACCTTAACCCATTATTATACAAATATACCAGGGCAATGGTCAGTATTATATAGTGCATATACACACATATATGTGTGTTTGTGTATATACATATATATAATGTGGTCACCCGAGTGAAAGAGGGTCAACAGAACAGAAATATTTTGCCGTGCCAACATGGCCCTCCCTGTTTACTGATAAGGTGCAAATAAAAACAGCACTCGATGGCATGAGAAAAGACAACAAAAGTAAATGCCATGTAGTCGACTGGCATCTAAGCATTTTGGCTCTGTGGATAGGACGTCAGACTTGGCGCTCCTTTTGTCAGGTTGTCTCCACAATCAATGATGCCTCCTTCCGGGTGGTCATCCCTTTGATGCTCCGGGACCAAAAGGGGTGGTGGGCTCAGTTGTCTTAACAAGGAGAATGTGGAGGAAGAAAATGACAAGACCATTAGTGGCAGTGCCTCCTCTTGGCCTGAGGTGGTATCACAACCTGAAATAAGCTTGGATAGTTATCCTCAGATGCTACAAAATATATATATATGTGTGAGTGTATATATGAATATATATAATATATATATATATATATATGTGTATGTATGATGTATGTATATATATATATATATATATATATATATATATATATATATATATATATATATATATATATTACAGTGGACCCTTGACTTACAAACTCAATTCGTTCGCGAGGGCTGGTTGTAACTCAAGTTGGTTGTAAGTCAAGACTATTTTTCCCATAAGAAATAATGGAAATGCACTTAATGTGTTCCAAACCGCCCATAGCAACACTTACTTAACTTTTTTTAATAGAAAAGGGTTGTATAATGTGCATAATTTACCAAAAACACCAATAATTTATTTCATGTACTAACCAAAAAGTTATAAAAAGTGCCTAGCCTATCAGAAACAACAATTTCATACTGTACTCACCATTTAAGTTGACATCTTTGGCCTGCAGGAAGGAAGGAGGAAGAGAATTAAATGGAAGGTGGTTATTCTTTGGAAGGAGTTTCCTTATAAAAATCTTTTCTTTGTAAAATTGTCGAGATGGTGGATTTCGACATGCTGTACATATTAGCGAGATCGGTCACACGAATGCCACTCTCATATTTCCACACAATTTCCTTCTTCGTTTCGATTGTGATCGCTTTCTTTACCTTTGTTACCTTCGCTTCCTTCCTTAGCAATTATTGAAATAAATTAATATAAATCACTGCACTGACCAAAATTACGTCCACAAACACATGTATCTGGGCTCCGACTGACGCTTACGAACGCTTTCGGCTGTTTTGTTTACAATCGCGCAAGCAGATACACGTGACCACATTCAGGTCGTAAAGCAAGATGTTCTCATGTCAGGCCGGTCGTATATCAAGGGGCGACTGTATTTGTATATATGTATGTATGATGTATGTATATATATATATATATATATATATATATATATATATATATATATCACGGCATTCGTAGTCTGTGTCACAATCTGATTGTATGGGTGGTTACCTACCAGGTAACGCTTGTGGTTGGCCAGCAATCTGCTAACATCCACCACGTTGCCCTCAGTTTGTGAGGAGCAGATCATAGAATGGTTGAAATAGTTTACTGTCAAATAAATTCAAAGAGTACACGACACGTGCTTCGCTCTCATTCTGGGCTCATCAGGTGTACACACTCCACTGCACTCCCTCTCGGGAATCGAACCTCGGACGTCAGCGCCAGAGGCGATGCCCCTAACGTTGCGCCACGGCGTGTGGTTCGTTTATTTGACAGCATGTAGATTGGGGTAATTACATTCATGGCATTCATAGTCTGTGTCACAGTCTGATTGTATGGGTGGTTACCTACCAGGTAACGCGAGAGGGAGTGCAGTGGAGTGTGTATGCCTGATGAGCCCAGAATTAGGGCAAAACGCGTCTCGCGTACTCTTTGCATTATTTGACAGTAAACTATTTCAACCATATATATATATATATATATATATATATGTACAGGGTGTCCATAAAGTTGTAACTTTGTAAGTATATGTGATAGAAAGAATTTGTAAAAAGGATTAAAGCTTGATGTATCTAGTTTTTTTTTCCTTTAGAAGTTTTATTTTTGCCATATTTGGGGAACTGAAAATCCATGAAAGAGATTCTCCCAAAGTTAATGTGTGGTGTGCTTTAGGAAAAAATTGAGTCATAGGGCCATTCTTTTTTGAAGGGCATGTTGTTAATGGTGATAGCTATTTAGAAATGCTGCAAAATGACTTTATTCCTCAACTTGGACAATTAGGACTGATAGAGAATACAGTGTTTCAACAAGATGGTGTGTGCCTTTGTGTGCTTCATGATTATTAATATTTTTGCTTTTTTGTTTGTGGTACGTCTCCAAGGCAAGCAGCGTTTATGACTCTGATGCTCCTTCACAAAGACGGTGATTATCTGTGCATGGAAAGCGACCTGATCAAAGGGAAAGGTGGAACATGAGGCGTCACATGCCTGTAATGCAAACTGTGTATGAAACCTGCACAAAATCACTCGCGCCAGCAGCCATACCACATGCACATCAGAAGAGGTCATCCACCTGACGCTAAGCAGGTTCAGGCCCGGCCAGTACTTGGGTGGCATAGCAGATAGGAAAAGCACCGCAACTACTGCTGACCGTGAAACACATTGTACAGGCTGTCTGATAGTTTTCATTGCTGATGCAAGTCATACATTTCCAAGCACAAAAGAAATTCATAGACGGCCAAAGAATTGAATGTACGGGCTACCTCTGCCATGTAATTGGGCACTGCCCACGCTGACATGAATTGAACAGCACTGCAGGCACACAGAGAGAAGCATTACACAGACCGACTGATTGTTTTCATTGCAAACACAAGTCATGCAATCCGAGTGTAAAAAGCTAGTCATACACTGATGGGGCATGAAAAAGGGGGTGCCCCCCTCGGCAGGGTAACCTGGAGTGCTGTGTTTCATAAGAAGTGCATGAACCACATTTGCACTTCATGTTGTTACATTGTGGATCCTGAGCCTCGCAATTTCGTCTATCTGTGTACTTGTATATGGTTGAGATGACAATAAAGTTTGCTTTGATGCTTTGACGCTTTTGATACAGAATTAAGGCAAATTATTTATTGAATAGGCGGCATGTTGGCACAGTGGGTAGCGCTGCTGCCTCGCAGTTGGGAGACCTGGGGACCTGGGTTCGCTTTCCGGGTCCTCCCTGCGTGGAGTTTGCATGTTCTCCCCGTGTCTGCGTGGGTTTCCTCCCACAGTCCAAAGACATGCAGGTTAGGTGGATTGGCGATTCCAAATTGTCCCTAGTGTGTGCGTTGTGTGTGGGTGTGTTTGTGTGTGTCCTGCGGTGGGTTGGCACCCTGCCCGGGATTGGTTCCTGCCTTGTGCCCTGTGTTGGCTGAGATTGGCTCCAGCAGACCCCCGTGACCCTGTGTTCGGATTCAGCGGGTTGGAAAATGGATGGATTTATTGAATGCCTGGTGTTTGTCAAAGTTATATTGTTGTGTTGGTGTTGTGAATGGTGCCATGTAGAATTAAGGTAAATGATTTATTGAGTACCTGGCAGTTGTCTGAGCCTATACTGCTGTGTTGGTACTGTGAATGGCACTATGTAGAATTAAGTTATTAATGTGTGCAAAACCTGGTATTTGCCAGGGGCTTATATTGTCATGTTGGTGCTCTGAATGGTGCCATACAGAATTAAGGTAAATGATTTTATTAGTACCTGGTGTTTGTCAGAGCCTACATTGCTATGTTGGTACTGTGAATGGCGTTATATAGAATTAAGGCAAATGATTTATTGAATGCTTGGTGTTTTGTCAGAGTTATATTGTTATGTTGGTGTTGTGAATGGCGCCATACAGAATTAAGGTAAATGATTTTTTAGTACCTGGTGTTTGTCAGAGCCTATAGTGCTGTATTAGAACAATGAATGGCGCTATATAGAATTAAGGTAATGATGTATGAAAACCCTAGTATTTGTCAGAGCCTACAGTGCTATGTTGGTACTGTGAATGACGCTATATAGAATTAAGGCAAATGATGTATTGAGTACCTGGTATTTGTCAGAGTTATATTGTGTTGGTGTTGTGAAACCCTAGTATTTGTTGGAGCCTATAGTGCTGTGTTGGTACTGTGAATGGCGCCATACAGAATTAAGTAAAATGATTTATTGAGTTCCTGGCAGTTGTCAGAACTTATAGTGTCATGTTGGTACTGTGAATGGCACTATATAGAATTAAGTTAATAATGTGTGGAAAACCTGGTGTTTGTCAGGGCGTATAATGATGTGTTGTTACTATGAATGGCGCTGTATAGAATTACGGCATATGATGTATTGAGTACCTGGTATTTGTCACAGCTTATATTGTCATGTTGCTGCTCTGAGTGATGCCATATAGAATTAGGGTAAACGATGTATCAAAAACCTGGCATTTGTCAGAGCCTATACTGCTGCGTTGGTACCGTGAATGGTGCTGTGTAGAATTGAGGCAAATAATGTATTGAGTACCTGGTATCTGTCACAGTTATATTGTTGTGTTGGTGTTGTGAATGGCGCCATACAGAATTAAGGTAAATGATTTATTGAATGCCTGGCAGTTGTCAGAACTTAAAGTGTCGTGTTGGTGCTCTGAATGGTGCCACATAGAGTTAGGGTAAATGATGCATCAAAAACCTGGCATTTGTCAGAGCCTATAGTGCTGTGTTGGTACTGTGAATGGCACTATATAGAATTAAGTTAATGATGTGTGGAAAACCTGGTGTTTGTCAGGGCCTATAATGATGTGTTGTTACTATGAATAGTGCTGTATAGAATTAAGGTAAATGATTTATTGAGTACCTGGTGTTTGTCGAGCCCATATTGCTGTATTGGTACGATGAAAGGTGTTATATAGAATTAAGGCAAATGATTAATTGGGTGCCTAGTATTTGTCAGAGCTTATATTGTCGTGTTGGTGCTCTGCATAGCCCATATAGAATTAGGATAAATGATTTATTGAGTACCTGGTGTTTGTCAGAGCCAATAGTGCTGTGTTGGAACTATGAATGGCGCTATAGAATTAAGGTAATGATGTATGGAAAACGTAGTATTTATCAGAGCCTGGTGCTATGTTGGTACTGTGAATGGCTATTGCCGGATGGCTGAGAAGCTACCCAATCAGAGCACGCAGTTAAGTTCCTGTGTGCTGCTGATTGGCTCAGCGACGGAGTGCTGCATTAACCAGGAAGTCTCATCTCACTCATTCAGCATTAACGTGCTACTGCTTCAGGGGCCGTGTCCAAGCGCCAACAGAAGATGCAAATGATTGCAGAAAAGGTAAACGTTTTGGATATGTTGAAGGAAGGGAACAGCTACATCGCTGCAGGACACCATTACAGCATCAATGAGTCCACGATTCTTTTTATTTAAAAAGGAGGAAAAGCATATAAGATCTACGGCCGCAGTGTCCTTTAACCAGGGCACAAAACTAGTTGCAAGTGATCGTGATAAGGCAGTAGTCTGGATGGAATCTGCTTTAGGAATCTTTGCAACAAGGTCGACGACGTCATGACCGCCTACAAGCTGCTACGTGTACTTCGCTATACAGTAAGTATAAACTTATCTACTAATTTCATATTGTTTATATAGAATTAAGGCAAGTGATGTATTGAGTACCTGGTATTTGTCACAGTTATATTGTTGTGTTGGTTTTGTGAATGGCACCATACAGAATTAAGGTAAATGATTTTTTGAGTACCTGGCAGTTGTCAGAACTTATAGTATGGTGTTGGTGCTCTAAGTGGTGCCATATAGAATTAGGGTAAATGATGTATCAAAAACCTGGCATTTGTCAAAAGCTATACTGCTCTGTTGGTACTGTGAATGGCACTATATAGAATTAAGTTAATAATGTGTGGAAAACCTGGTGTTTGTCAGGGCGTATAATGATGTGTTGCTACTATGAATGGCGCTGTATAGAATTAAGGCATATGATGTATTGAGTACCTGGTATTTGTTAGAGCTTATATTGTCGTGTTGGTACTCTGAATGGCGCCATATAAAATTAAGGTAAATGATTTTTTGAGTACCTGGTGTTTGTCAGAGCCAATAGTGCTGTGTTGGAGCTATGAATGGCACTATATAGAATTAAGATAGATGATGTATCAAAACCCTGGTGTTTGTCAGAGCTTATCAAGAGCGGAGTTTGGGGGTAGCAAGTAGGGCGACCGTCCCAGGCCCTGTGCCTAAGGGGGCCCCGCTTTTGAGGCCCGCATGTCCCATTAGAGCAGATTTGTCAAGTTATATTCCATCCATCCATTTTCCAACCCGCTGAATCTGAACACAGGGTCACGGGGGTCTGCTGGAGCCAATCCCAGCCAACACAGGGCACAAGGCAGGAACCAATCCTGGGCAGGGCGCCAACCCACCGCAGGACACACACAAACACACCCACACACCAAGCACACACTAGGGCCAATTTAGAATCGCCAATCCACCTAACCTGCATGTCTTTGGACTGTGGGAGGAAACCCACGCAGACACGGGGAGAACATGCAAACTCCACGCAGGGAGGACCCGGGAAGCGAACCCAGGTCTCCTAACTGCAAGGCAGCAGCGCTACCACTGCGCCACCATGCCGCCCCAAGTTATATTCTCAAATTATATTTTGATAAAGTCTGCGTGTTATCTTGCAAAAATTTAGCTAAATACCGTAATGAGAAAATCTGGCGTATGTTAATATTATTTTTATCAAATTTGCACACACGTTTCTACAGTCCACACATACCGGTAACAGCGTTTGACATAACCGGCCCCGTGTGGGGTTGGTCAGCCCTAGGCACCCCCGCACACCCCTAAGGTCGCCAATGGAGCCTATATTGCTGTGTTGGTACTGTGAATGGCGCTATATAGAATTAAGTTAATGATGTAAGGAAAACCTGGTGTTTGTCAGAGCCTATAGTGCTGTAAGTGATAGAATCATAGAGTACTGTATAAAGAGTAAAAGGGTGTCTGAAATGGCTGCCCCTTGCTGAGGCCCGTCTGGGCTCCATGTTGGCCAGCCCACTGGTCTGTCATGGAGGAGCCCCTCTGCCCGCTCTCTGGACATACTTTCTGCATGTCGGAGTCCCACTGGCCTGCTCTCAGTTCTTGTTTTTGTGGCCCATTTCGTCCGATGACATGGCTGTTAATTTGTTTATGAGGCTCTCTGCCAGTAATCTCAATAAAAACTGAGTACCGAACATTCCAAGTAACAACGGACATGAATCTTCCGAGATTGTCATTTTAACATCCATTTAAATCCCTTTAGACTGACTGGACAGCTTTTATTGCCATCTTATCGACGTCTTATCTCCGAGATGATGGGAGGCACACTATAAATATCCTGGAATTGACCTCTTGTCCTGAAAATTCACTTCACACCCTACTTGTTCCATTGCCTGCTGCCACATCCTGGTAGTTCTGCAGGGTTGAATCAGATCGTCAAGCAAAAAAAAAAAAAATGGCAGCCCACGTGGCTCACCGCTGTGCTAAAGAAGCAGGGCCGGGACTGAAAACACCAAAGACGTGAAAGTCTGTTGCTCGGGGCGTCAGCAATGGTGTTTGGCAGGTTTCTGCAGGAACGTCTGTTCCCTTGCTCAGCAGGTTGGATGGCCTCGCGCTGGCACTGGCACTCAATGTGCAGAGAGTGAAGGGTGAGCGAGTTCACCGGCGTCCGCCGTTTCTGCTGCTGCCAGTGATTTTCCATTTGCGTTCGCAAAATGTGGTGAATCCCACATCCTTCTGATAGACTCGATCCTCGTTTTGGATGTTCCCATGACATCCGGGAACTTGTTAGGCTGGATTGTGATTATGTGGATAATGTCAACTCCTGAGAACCTCTGAAAGGACAATGAAGGTCAGATTGCTAAATTTTAACCCCCCCCCCCCCCCCCCCTTCCCGTCGGCCCCCCCCACACAAACGCAGGTGTCGTTACATAAACACAGGTGGCTACACACAGAGACGACATAGTGACTGCTGTACACAAACGGGGCAACCATCGTGTCATACAGGCGTCACTCAGAGTCACAAAGGTGTCTCGTAAGCACTGGACCCTTACACAGTGCCCTCCATAATGGTTACGACAGACATGTTCTTCCTTCATTTTCCCCCTCTGTTGTAAAGTTTAAAATTACAAATCAAACAATTCAAGTGCACACTGCAGACTTTCACTTAAGGAGATTTGCAGACACTTCGGTCACACAACACTTTTGTCTACACGTCCCCCCATTTCATAATGTTTGGAGGCAGCAATGGCAGGTCCGTTAAAGTCGTTGTCATATTTAGTTCTTTGTCATGTATCCCAGCATGCACTGACTGTCTGAAGTGTGCAATTCGCAGACATCACCAGATACTGAGGGTCTTCTCTGGTGATGCTCTGCCAAGCCTCTCATGCAGCCATCTTCAGCTGCTGCTTGCTTCGGGGGGCTTGTCCCCTTAAGTTTTCTCTTCAGTATATATATATATATAATCAGGTGACTGGCTTGGCCATTTAAGAATTTTCTGTTTTATAGGTTTGATAAACTCCTGTGTGGCCTCAGCAGTACGTTTGGCTCATCATCTTAGTGTAGGGTGAAGTGCCATCCAGTGAGGTTGGAGGCCTTTAATGAACTGGAGCAGATCAGATGTTTCTAGAATTGAATTTCTAGAATTCATTGTGCCGTCAGCAGTCACATCATCAATGAAGAGAAGTGTGCCAGGATCTGTGGCCATAAGCCACAACACCCCCAGCACCTCCATGTTTAACAGATGAGGTGGTCTGCTTTGGATCTCAAGCAGTTCCTTGTCATCTCTACACTTTGCTCTCGCCATCACTCTGATGAGGTCCATCTTTGTGTCGTCTGTCCACAAGACCTTTTTTCCAGAATTCTGCAGGCTCATCTACATACCTCAGAATTCATTGTGCCATCAGCAGTCACATCATCAATCAAGTGAAGTGTGCCAGGACCTGTAGTAGCCATAACACCCCAGCACCGCCATGTTTAACAGATGAGGTGGTCTGCTTTGGATCTCGGACAGTTCCTTTTAACTCTTGCCATCACTCTGATGAGGTCCATCTTCGTCTCGTCTGCCCACAAGACCTTTTCCCAGAATTCTGCAGGATCTTTGAAGTTCTTTGTCACAAACTGTCATCTGGCCATCCTGATTTTGTGGCTAACATCTTGCAGTGTGTCCTCTGTGTTTCTGTTCATGAAGTCTTCTGCTGATAGTCGTCTCTGACACGTCCATGTCAGCCCCCTAAAGACTGTGTATGATCTGTCAGACAGGCGGTGGTGGCTTTTCTTGACCATAGTTAGGATTCTTCTGTCCTCAGCAGTGGAGGTCTTCCTTGGCCTACCAGTCCCTTTGTGATTCCTGAGCTCACCAGTGTGTTCTTTCTTCTTCATGATACACCAGACAGTTGATTTTGGTCATCCTAAGGTCTTACTAATGTCTCTATTGGTTTTTCAACCTCATGATGGCTTCTTTGACTTTCATTGGCACACATCTTGACCTCATGTTGAACAATGGCAGCTACAGACTCCAAACGGTGTAAGGAAGCCAAGGTATCTTATGAAGCCATGAAACCCACCTGAGGAGTCATAAACACCTGTGGCACCAATTGGTGCCCTGAAGTGGGGCGACCGTGTAGGGAAAGTGTTTCCATGTCTATATGGTGTGACCGAAATGTTTTACACTGCACTACGCAATTAAAAGACTAATTAAATTAAAGTAAAACTAACCCAGGTGTTCACTTGGTCACACAGAGAGGTCCTCACCTCTGAACTTCACAGCAGCTCACACACACAGGAGCCCAGGGGCCGCGGATTAGCACTTCGAAAATAGGAATCAGAGAAACCTATAAAGGTTTGGGGTCCGTAGCCGAGTCTTGTTTAATCTCAACAAGAAATCACGCAGGGTGAAACATAGCAAGAGGAGCAAGACCCTCAGCTCTTGGCAATGGCTTCTGCAGCCAGGAGAACGCACTCCGAAGGGACACACTTGAAGGCTGCCTCACAGATTAACACCGACATGCGGCCTTCATCGGGTTTAAATAGCGGCCAAGTGGGACTGTCAGTGACGTCTGAGGGCGGAAAGAGCCAGGCTGTTAGTCCTGGTGTCGCGCCATTCTCCCTCCCCCTATTTCATATCATTTTTGAGCCCTTTAGGGCGCTCATACAGGATGAAGATAGCAAAGCTTACGGGGTCAGTTGGGGGTCCATATGATCACACAGAAAGTGCTGCCATTGAATGTCACTGGTGTCCGCACGCCAAAGCGGAGCCCACACATAAACAGAGACGCGCACACAAAGCCATAGATAAAGATAATAAACGATGTAAGAACAAGGTGCTCACGTGAATCACACACACCGGCCTTTACACAAACACAGGTGCCACTGAATTTCACAGGAATTCACACTGAGGTCTAGGGGCCATAAACACACACACACACACCTGAAGATAACCGTCAACTGGGCCAGCGCAGTTACATTGACATTACATTTCATGGGAGTTCACAGAGTCCTCACATACACACACACACACACACACACACACACACATGCACACCTACACACACCTGAAGATAACCGTCAACTGGGCCAGCGCAGTTACACTGACATTACATTTCATGGGAGTTCACAGAGTCCTCACATATACACACACACACACATGCACACCTACACACACCTGAAGATAACTGTCAACTGGGATCAACACCTTCACACTGAGATTACGTTTCATGGGAGGGGAGTTCACAGAGTCCTCACATATACACACACACACACACACACATGAAGATAACTGTCAACTGGGATCAACACCTTCACACTGAGATTATGTTTCATGGGAGTTCACGGAGTCCTCACATACACACACTCACACACACACACACACGAAGATAACCGTCAACTTGGGTCAATGCAGTCACACTGAGAGTAAACTTCATGGGAGTTCACGGAGTCCTCACACACACACACACTCACAAATGTACACATACACACGCCTGAAGATAACAGTCAACTGCCGTCAATGCAGTCACACTGAGATTAAACTTCATGGGAGTTCACGGAGTCCTCACACACACACACACACACACACTCAAACACACACACACATACACACACACACGAAGATAACCGTCAACTGGGGTCAATGAAGTCACACTGAGATTAAACTTCATAGGAGATCACGTGGTCCTCACACACACGAGGAAACACACACACACACACGCACACATACACACACCTGAAGATAACAGTCAACTGGGATCAACACCTTCACACTGAGATTATGTTTCATGGGAGTTCACGGAGTCCTCACACACATGCACAAACACACACACACACACACTCAAACACACACACACATACACACACACACGAAGATAACCGTCAACTGGGGTCAATGAAGTCACACTGAGATTAAACTTCATAGGAGATCACATGGTCCTCACACACACACACACGCACACATACACACACCTGAAGATAACAGTCAACTGGGATCAACACCTTCACACTGAGATTATGTTTCATGGGAGTTCACGGAGTCCTCACACACACACACACACTCTCACAAATGTACACATACACACGCCTGAAGATAACAGTCAACTGCCATCAATGCAGTCACACTGAGATTAAACTTCATAGGAGTTCACGGAGTCCTCACACACATGCGCAAACACACACACACACACACGCACACATACACACACCTGAAGATAACAGTCAACTGCCATCAATGCAGTCACACTGAGATTAAACTTTTTGGGAGTTCACGGAGTCCTCACACACACACACACACACACACACACACCAATCCATAAACAAAGGTGTTCATTTGACCCCAAAGATGGGGCCCTCACACAAGCACGGGTGCAGTTGAATTTCACAGGAGATTTTAAAGCCAACCCCGGTGCCCACCTGCATACATGCGTACACAAATAGAAATATTTTGTGTATAATTACAGGGGTCCACGTGATAACAAAGAGCCCCCCATTACACACTGCACATTAAGTCCCTGGATATGAAAGAATCCATTTAGACCCCACTGAGAGATGCCCATACAAGAACATACAGTGCCTGGGGGCTCTGTGATCACATGTCCTCTGTCCCCTGTGCCATGCCTAGCCCCCCCACCACCACCCAACCAGCCAACGGTGACAGGCCCGCCCCACCTCGTGATGTGCCTCCACCAGCCTGATAAGACTTCTGCAGCTTTTTTTTTTGTCTTTATCAGCTCAGGCACATTTGCTTTCAAGCAGTGGGATTATTTTCCACATGTTTACGCCGTTGTTTCTTCATGCAGTGTGACCGCTCCCAGGGCACCCGGTGTTGTTGGCAGCCTTCTGATGAAATTGCTGCTTGTGCTGAAGATGCACACATCATTTATTAAGTAAAAAGTCCACCATAGTGCCAAAAGTTAGGAAAAAAAATGGGAAATAGATGATAGCTGGGAAGGGGCTGTGAATGTAGGGTATCAGACTTGGGTAGGGAGCTGGGTTGACAAGTAAATGGGGGGGGGGGGGGGGGTGCGGTCTGCAAAGATGTAGATTGGTGAGCCTAAGAACAGAAGGGTCCAAAAATGAGGAATGCTGGGGGCTCTGGTGGGACTGTCCAATGTAAAGTAGAAGTCAGAAAGGCAAGAGGAAAAAGTGAATTGGCGTAAGCCCTCCTAATTCGGGGTGTTTGTAAGAAAAGTAATAATTAAGGTAGAAGTCCATAATAAACAAGAACAGTTGTGTCAAATATCCATCCATCCATCCATTTTCCAACCCGCTGAATCCGAACACAGGGTCACGGGGGTCTGCTGGAGCCAATCCCAGCCAACACAGGGCACAAGGCAGGAACCAATCCCGGGCAGGGTGCCAACCCACCGCAGGACACACACAAACACACCCACACACCAAGCACACACTAGGGCCAATTTAGAATTGCCAATCCACCTAACCTGCATGTCTTTGGACTGTGGAAGGAAACCGGAGCGCCCGGAGGAAATCCACACAGAGAACATGCAAACTCCATGCAGGGAGGACCCGGGAAGTGAACCCGGGTCTCCTAACTGCGAGGCAGCAGTGCTACCACTGCGCCATCGTGCCGCCTGTGTCAAATATTTGAACTATTAAAATGTAGTCTTCAGTTTAAATGTTTAAATTTGATATATTCACATTTGTAATAGAAATTTGTAATTTGTCACCCCCCCTTATAAGGGCCATGGAGGGCTAGACCCCTAGTAAATGATCAAAAATCAAAAATAACATCATATTCATATTACTGACATTGAAATAGTCCAAAACGATACCCCACATGCTTATGTTTGAAATTTGTCATATTTGACCTTCTGGGAGTGTCTCTTAAGGGGGTAGGACCACCGGTAAAGGATCAGATATCAAAAATATGATAATATTCACTATCAGTAACTTCGAAATAACATAAAAGTATACTCCACTTGCCAATATTACGAATCGCTGTTTTTATCAAAGTTTTGTGAAAAGGGTTAACTTTGACCCCTTCATATTCCCCTGAGGGTTGGTTGATGTGGCCTGAAGAACTTCAAGTTCTTCTAGTCATTTTTGTTGAAGACGCCTATTGGTTTACGTAATGGTGTCTTTTCTTGCACAAACTATGATCCAAAGGCGGCCTATAAAAAAATGAGGGCTTTTCAGGTCTAGAGGGCCAAAAATATGGGGGAACCCCCAAAAAGCTCCACGTTTTGTATAATTAGACATCAAAATGAGTCGAATGGTAGATCATATGTGGGGGTTTTCTCGTACAGGTGAGTCAGAACGTGCCGGACAAAAAAAGAAAAAGTGATTTCAAAGAATTCACAGGTAATTCAACAAGTAGTTGGGAGTCCCAGTGCAGCATGGGATGAGACATGGGGAGGACATAGGAGTCCGAGAGGCAACAGGCCTAGCTGACCACCCTGCCGTCGTGATGGTGTCACCGAGTGCACTTACACCGGATGACCCCTCTGTCATCCGGTCCCTGCAAGTTTCAGCCTGCTAGATGAGGTGTGGCACCTTCTCGAGTAGCACTCGCCTCCGCAGGTCATCACGTGACTGAGATGTTTGAGCTTCAATTAACTTTTCACTCCAAAAACGTGCCAGCTCCGCGAATGTGAGTGAGTTTCATGCTTGCCCATGCATATCTACATAGGCGTACAGAAACACTCAGGCCCAAGAATGAGGTTCATGGAAGGACATGCTTATTGATGTATTTGCTGACATACAGTACATGCAGTCCTACTCTGATAAGCACACATGCATTCATGTCACCAGGCATTGGAAAGCACACATACTGTCCATGCAAGTGCAAACACACCCGGAGACGCTCCAGCATATTCATGGGCACACGTAGCAAGTGTACACACTCGGACACATAAGCACCTTGGTGAGAGCTTCATTTGGAAATCACGAGGTGCTGGAGACCTTAGTGACTGCCGGTGAGCAAAATGTTTGTGTGCTAACAATGGCAATTTGGGCACCAGAGTGTAGCGCTAATACTTTAGAATTACATCCTCAGGCCTAATCTTCTGTATATCCAACAACCATGCCAGCTGCACTTCAGAACAGGTCACCCACCTGAAGCTAAGCATGTTCAGGCCCGGCCAGTATTTAGATGGGAGACCATCTAGGAAAAAGCTTAGGTTGCTGTTTGAAGAGGTGTTGGTGAGGCTAGCAGGGGGCGCTTACTCTGTGGTCTGAACATGGATCCCAATGCCCCAGTGCAGTGACGGGGACACTGTACTGTAAAAACTGTGCCATCCTTCAGTTAAGACGTAAAACCGAGGTCCTGACTCTCTCTGGTCATTAAAGATCCCTGGGCATCCTTTGTAAAGAGTTGGGTGAATCCTGATGTCCAGGCTAAATTGACCACCACCATTGTCCTCCTAATCATACCTTGTCTTGAATTGGCTATCTCTCACTCACCAGTTCACCACCTAATAACTCACATGTGGTGAATGTACTGGTGCAAAAATGGCTGCTGTCGCGTCATCCAGGTGGATGCTACACATTAGTGGTGGTTGAAGTGACTCCTCACTCACTGTGTCAAATGTTTTGAGTAGCAAGAAAATGAAAATGTAAAGAATTGTTATATTTTTATTATAAAACCCTATTGTCTGTGTATCTGTGTTGTTTCCTGTCCCTCTGAGCAATCTGATTGGTCATTAGGACTTTTGTCTGTTTGGTGATTAGTGCTTTTGTCTGATTGGTTGATTGGGCTTTTGTCTGATTGGTCAGTAGAGTTTTTGTCTGATTGGTCATTAGGACTTTTGCCTGATTGGTCAGTTGAGCTTTCGTCTGATTGGTCAGTTGGGCTTTTGTCTGATTGGTCAGATGGGCTTTTGTCTGTTTGGTCAATAGTGCTTTTGTCTGATTGGTCAGTAGAGTTTTTTTTGATTGGTCAGATGGGCTTTTGTCTGTTTGGTCATTAGGACTTTTGCCTGATTGGTCAGTTGAGCTTTCGTCTGATTGGTCAGATGGGCTTTTGTCTGTTTGGTCAATAGGACTTTTGTCTGTTTGGTCATTAGTGCTTTTGTCTGATTGGTCAGTTGGGCTTTTGTCTGACTGCTCAGTATGGCTTTTCTCTGATTGGTCAGTTGGGCTTTTCTCTGATTGGTCAGTAGAGTTTTTCTCTGATTGGTCAGTTGGGCTTTTCTCTGATTGGTCAGTAGAGTTTTTGTCTGATTGGTCAGTTGGGCTTTTGTCTGTTTGGTCAGTAGAGTTTTAGGTGCTCAGTCTAATGGCATGGAGACAGGAAGCTCCAGGCAAGAGAGGCTGACACACACGAGCACACTGAGGAAATGTGTAGGAGGAACGGTGGGAGTTGACTTTAAAGATGGTGACGTATTCACAATAATATGGATGATGTTTTCACAGCAGGTAATGGAGGCCCACAGTGTGTATTAGTGGTGTCAAAAAGTGGACAGGAGGTGAGCAAGCCGCCTCAATCTGAGAAAGAGGCCTTAAATGAGTGCAATCGACGGAAGAAGTGCCAGGCAAGAGAGGTTGAGAAACACAAGAATAGTGAAGAAAGATGTTGGAGGAACACTTGACGGTATATTAAATTTTTAGTTTTAGTTTTTAAAAATGTATTCCATTACCTATACTTGACACATAACGTCACTAGCCTCCTTCTTCTTGTTCTTTCGTCTGCACCCATTTAGGGGTTGTGGATCATCACAGCGGATCATCCATCTCTCCCTGTCTTTAATATCATTTTCTGCCACACCGACTGCCTTCATGTCCTCCCTCACCACATCCATAAACCTCCTCTTTGGCCTTTCTCTTTTCCTCTTTCCTCAACGTTCTTTTCCCGAAGTACCCATCATCTCTCCCCTGCACGTGTCCAAACCATAATGTAGCTAGAAAATACATTATATTAGTCCTGTTTACACTTTAAGTCAATGTGTATCAATTAATATTTCACTTGGATGTCTTACAGTCTTAAATTGTTTCGCTGTCTGTACGTTTGGAATGGCGTTATCGCTCTCCTGAACTTCGTCTGATGCATCTTCATCCGCATCACTCCAGTTCCTTTTATCGCTCAACCTCCATGTCATCATTCACACCAGAATGAGAACCAGAACTGCACTGACCTGACGACTTATCTTGATATGTGTGGCTTCCAGTGTTGTTGGTGCCCCTTTTTCTTTTGAACCAGTCAATAGATGTAACATTAGTAACTTTTATAGTTTAAATAAAGTCGGCGTAATAAATTTGGTTTATTTACACAAACTTAAAAACGAAAAACAAAATATATTTTATGTAGAATCTTGATGTCCCGGAGCACATTTGGAAGTTCCCGGGTGCAGAAGGCTCAAAACCAAGGGTTCCAGTCAACTCCAGCACAAACTGGAGGGGTGAGTGTAGCGAAGATTAAGGAGCAAAGTGAATCCCACTGCTACAAATAAAGCCCCGCCTCTCAATTTAATTACCGTATATACTCGCGGATAAGTCGGGACTTGATTTTACCGTATAATTTCTGGTATCTTATAATGTCGGTCGTATAAATTGAATGCGGAATACTCACGCTATTAATCCAAGAGATTACGATATGCTAATGCCCACCTGAGAGAGTAACCATGGAGAACACGGCCTTTTTTTTTCTATGTGGGTGTGGCAATGCGCCGTATCCGCGTGTGCTCCTAACCTCTCTCTCTCTGATTGTGCCTACGTGACCACACGGTAATACCCGAACTATTCTGAAGCGACGTTTGCACGGTTTTGTGTTTTTTGTATCTCACACTTTCATACACCTTTATCGTAAGAGTATCCCTTATTTACGATTAGAAGAAAATTTGAAGCTGGTGTTAAATTAAACGTCGTTGAAGTAGTGGAAGAAATCGGTAACTGCGCTGCTGCAACAAAATTCGATGTGTCTGAGAAACTGATGTGAGATTGGAGGAGGCAAGAAGATGTAAAAAAAAATAAAAAATGTAAGTGTCGCATTTTTGAACAGGAGTATAAGACGGGGTCTGATTTTATGATCGATTTTTCGGGTTTCAAGACCCGACTTATAACGTGAGTATATATACGGTAGTAACGAAATTTGGCCGAACAAGGAAACATTAGAGACTTCATCTCCGAATCGAGTCCTCCTCAAGAGCAGCGTCAGTAATGACAACGGACTTCCGGTCGTGTCTCCTCTCCTGCGTGATCTGCTGTGGAAGGGGCTGGGCCAGTGCGAAGAAGTTTGGGAGTAATTATCCCCACGGTAAAGATGAGATCACTGGAGGGTAAAAGTGCCTGATCACGTGACAGTTATGCGCCAACGTTTTCAAAATCCCTCTCTTTTTTCATCCCTACGGCTACACGAGACCTGCCGTTTTCAGATTTACACTCTTTGGCGAGAGTTTTCTAAATGATTTTGCTTTCGGCGGTTGAAAACATCAGTCCAGTGCGGATGGAAGGCTAAAATGAGGCGTTATCAGGGCATCCGTAGTTGGGTGGATTAGAGCTACAATTCTGCCTTTTGAATGTTCCCCTCCCTTCTCATATTTTCCTACTCATGGATCTCTCAGATCGATCTCCTTCCTTTTTTCGGTCTCCACTTTTCTCATTGTTCCTCACTGCTGGTAAGATGGTGTCGGTTTCCTGATGGATAGCTGCTGACTTAACTGCACCCCAGATTTAACAGGCTGTCCATGTCCACCCTTGATGTGTGGTCAGCTAAAGCTTTTTTGGGTTGGAGGGGCGGGGGGTACTGGTTGACCGGGACTTTCTAACTCTAATTTCTTTTCTTCCTCCCGTCCTCTGTCTCCTCTGGGGTCTTTACCCTCTCGGGTCTCCTCTCTTCAGTCCACTCCCGTTGTGTGTGTTTTTATCCTCCATTATTTCACCATCCCTTCATCATTCATCATATCTTCGTCTTCATCATTCAGTCATATCTTCTTGTAAATTCCGACGTTAGTTCACGATTTTTTAAAAAAAAATCTCAGAAGGAGACGAGACGTCTCTCGGAAGGAGACGAGATGTGATTTTCTCGGAGAGACGCTTATACGTCCTGCGAGAAAGAGGTTTAACCAGGCCCAGGGCTGGAAATAAAGGACAAAGAGTGGATGACAAAGGAGAACGTCGTAAAGAATTCAAAAACGTTGGCACGGTACACATGCAGAGCAGGTTAGAGATAATGGAAGTACGAAAATTCGAAAGTCTCAGAAAAAGGATAGTAAAGATCGTATTAGCGCAAACAAATGGAAATTATTACTCGGTAAAACAGCGAAAAGACATCGAATATGTTGTTCGGATTTAAACTTTAAGTCGGAGACTTGTAGATTGTCTAATTTGTTTTGCCAGCGAAAATGAAAAGATTCCAAAAACGTTGGCGTGGTATGAAGTCCCGTGAGACAGAGACTTTTAACATGAGATTCTTTCAAGTCACACAATACTTACAAACAAGATCACGGTCACCTAACCTCTCAGTCGCGTGATTGCTTTTGTCAGACACACTTCCTGCGCTCCCAGCTCTTATACATTTATCAGGACAATAATTTTAAACGTTCTAGATAACACGTCAACGGCAAAGCAAAGAAGAAAGAGCATAGACAAACATCTGAAAAAGTCGGTTTATTTTTTAGAGAAAAACAAACGATATTCACTCACAGGCAGTTATATGTTGCGTTGGCACGATGTGAGTCCAAACACGGAATCAAAATTCAGTGCGATCTTGAAGAAAAGTTAATTCCAAATAATGTTTTTACTAAAGTTTTAAAGTAAAAGTTAAAATAATGCATATGCAACAATTCCCATGTAAATAATAGTCTCTTTAAATTGTATATTCCGGTAAACCAAACCCGGGGGTGGGTGGGCAAGCGAGCGAAGCGCCCCCTAGACAATTTCAATAACAATGTGCTCACAGAAAGCAGAAATAAAGAAACCCATGTGCATTCACACACACGGATACATCCCGCAGTATACCACAAGGAGGCGCCACTGAGCCCCAAATCTAACACACAATAGGATTCAACACAGTTCAGGGTTCAGATAAAGTATTTTATTATAAAGAAGTCACCAAACATGTAGAAGTAACCAACCACAATTATAATCAATCGTTTCTGTCCTTCCGCTCCTCTTTTTTAAAGTCGCCCACTGCCTCCTAACTCTGACTCTTCAATTGTGGTGAGATGGCTCCTTTTATGTTTGCAGTAAGGAGACTGTGGAAGATTGTGGGTTCGCTTCCCGGTTCCTCCCTGTGTGGATAGCGCTTTGAGTACTGAGAAAAGCGCTATATAAATGTAATGAATTATTATAATTATTATTATTATTATTATATACTTCTGATGTTAGGATACAGCATGATGGAAGCACTTCTGGGCCATTTGGAGGCTCCCCGAAGTAGGGTGAATGTCTCTCAAACAACAGCGCCCTCTAGCGGCACCTAGGGATTCTGACAGGGTTGCCCTTCTGAACTACAGGTCCCATAAAACCCTGCAGGAGTCTGAACCTAGGGGTATGCCACAAAAACCTGTCACCTTTTGCCCTGGGAGGGATAAACAGTCCCTTGATAGCCAGTCTAATCTCCCCCCCTTCCCCCCCCCCCCCCCCCCCCCCCAATCCAATATAGGATTGCCTTGACTGGGATAGGAATCTAGAGTCAACCCTGCTGGATTGCACCTCCACTTACGTACTCCATCCACTGTGGCCCCCCAGCTGGGTAAGATTTCACTTGCCGTTGTGATACAAACACAGACCAGACATCATAAAAAGGTTTGGGGCAGCCACCTGTATAATATCACGGGCTGTAAAAGGTTTTTTAAATTGACAGAAATGTTCGCAATACTGAGTCCAAAACAGAACTGATTTTCTTGGTGGTAAGATGGCAGCTTTAAAAGGCCCATATAGGAAGTGACATCATCGAGGGGGCTGGACCCGGAAGTGACGCCATTGAGGGGCCAGACCTCGGAAGTGATATCATCGAGGGACCGGACCCCGGAAGTGACGTCATCAAGGGTCTCTGACCCAGAAGTGACATCATCGAGTGCCCCGGACCCAGAAGTGACATCTTCGAGGGGGCCGGACCCGGAAGTGACGTCATCGAGGGCCCGACCCCAGAAGTGACATCATCGAGGGCCCTGGACCTGGAAGTGACATCATTGAGTGCCTGACCATAACCCCCCCACAAGAAGTGACGTCATTGAGAGCCCCCGATCTGGAAGTGACATCATCGAGGGGCCTGGACCCAGAAGTGACGTCATCGAGGGCCCGACCCCAGAAGTGATGTCAGAGGGACCCGGAACTGACATCATTGAGGGCCTGACCATAAACCCCCCCAAAACTGACGTCATTGAGTGCCCCCGATCCGGAAGTGACATCATCGAGGGGGCTGGACCCAGACGTGACGTCATCTGAGGGCCCGACCCCAGAAGTGACGTCATCGAGGGCCCCAGACCCGGAAGTGACATCATTGAGGGCCTGACCATTAGCCCCCCACACACACACACACACACCCGGAAGTGACGTCATCGGGGGGCCCCGATCCGGAAGTGACATCATCAAGGGGGCCCGGACCCAGAAGTGACATCTTCTGAGGCACTGGAACCTGTCAGGATTTCTCAAGGAACGGTCTGAGAAAGACAGTTAGTGCACCCCGCCGCCCCCTGGTCAGATGTGGTATTACCATTTCTTAAGCCTTTCAGCTGCCTCCTACTCACATGTGTGTGACACCATCAAAAAACCCAATTTTTAAAACCAGCGTTATGCTAATTTCACAACTGGAAGTAAATGGCTGTCACCTTGCGTTCTGTTGTATATCAGAGCAATTGAAACTTCGATATAATATACAGTACACATTTCAATGGGGATGAAACACCAATGAGAAATGCCCTGTGGGTCAAAATTTGTATATTAGCACATTGGAAACTCTGTGGTGGACACCCGGTCCTTGTTATGATATGCAGAGTATGGTGGTGCAGGGAGGACGAGCCAGCAGCATGGAGTCCTCGAGTTATCCGTTATGGCTTTAGTACCGGCACTGAGGTGTGGAAAGCTGGTATCGGTACTGAAATTTTAGTATCAATCCAACACTACAATGGATGGATGTGTTCATTCCGTCACAAATTCTTATGATCAGACACACCCAGAGTGATAAATGCGAATTATTGCACAAATGAAGGCCGAAGCAGACACAGACACAGAAACGCACTTGATATGCTAATGAACATAAATGCTATAAAAAGATGACAAGACAAAAGATAAAGAGTTAGGGTGACACTGTGACCCCATATATTATTAAGGCAACATATTTTAAGGCTTTTCAGCAAAAATTATGTCCCTAAGGACATGCGTCTCAGTTTAGACTGGCTAAGACACTTCCAGGCCAGGCAGGAAGAGGAGTGTCCAGGGGGTGGAGACACCGGAAGTGATGTCAGAGGTGGTTGGGTTGTCAATCATCTAGTTTGGAGAGAGAAGAAAAGAAGAGGCATTAGGATACACCGCCATCTTGTGGATTGCCATTGAATTACCACCACCAGAGCCTTTAAGCTGTCCCTAAGATGCACACATGTGACAACACATACGTACAGTACATATACTTGTGTCATACAGATAAAGGGCACACAGAAACACATGTAATAATACACACATACACGCGGGCAGCCCCACCCACTCCTACATACATCAACACTGAGATATACGTATGGGGCACATACACACACAGACGTGCATGTTCAGTTTAAACCCCTTTAATGACAACAAGTCCAGCAACAAGTCCTCATGCACTCACACACAGGTCAACACTGAGTTGGTTTTAAAAGGCAGCTGGGTCGATTATTGCTGAGCACAGCGTCCACTGGGGGCCTGGGAGATTCCTTAGGGTTGATCATCTTAGAGTTATGGAGGAAACAGACAGAAAAGACTCATGTCATGATCCTGTGTGCTCAGTCCTAGTGGGCCATTGACATCATTTACATTTAAAACAAGCACACACACATTTACACAAACACATGGGCACACACACACACACACATTTACACAAGCACATGGGCACACACACACTCAATTTAATGACTCATAGGGTTTTGGTAGTCAGAGCCAACATTGGGCATAAAGTATATGCACAGATGCACATGCCTACATGTGTGCACAACGGGTAAGAGACCCCTTCACACAGATTTTATCCACTCACACACACACACACACACACACACGCTCACTCCTGTATAATGTCACATTTTGCTAACCCCATTTTGCTCAGTCAGCCTCCGTTGCCCTGTGGTCTTTTCTGTCATCAACAGAGGAGTAGAGTTCCCATTAATTTTTAAACAAGACAACAGAATGTCATGAGATGTGATGAACCCGATGCCAAAGTGCAACAGAGGGGACCCAGCGAAGATGAAACTTAATGTTTTCAGGTTACCTCCGTGTTAACTGCCACCATGGAGCCTCCTCATCAACAAATTGAGGTCATCAGGGTAGCAGTGAAGGGTTACACGAAGAAAACACGGCAGCATGACTTCACCAAAAAGAATTCATCTGGGAAACCGGGTGTCAGGCATCAATCAGGATGGGTAAAGGTGTCACTATAATGTGCGCTATAAAATACACACCAGCAACGGACACTCGTCCATCTTCAATTCAGAGTCATGAGGAATGAGGTATGCCATATACAGAAGTAGAGATGATCAGGTTGGATTAGTTAGTCGATCTGTCTATATATGATATAGTGCATTATCTAGCTATTATATAGTGTCTTTCACCTATCTATCTATCTATCTATCTATCTATCTATCTATCTATCTATCTATCTATCTATCTATCTATCTATCTATCTATCTATCTATCTATCTATCTATCTATCTATCTATCTATCTATCTATCTATCTATCATATAGTGCCTTTCATATCTATCTATCTATCTATCTATCTATCTATCTATCTATCTATCTATCTATCTATCTATCTATCTATCTATCTATCTATCTATCTACCATATAGTGCCTTTCATGTCTATCTATCTATCTATCTATCTATCTATCTATCTATCTATCTATCTATCTATCTATCTATCTATCTATCTATCTATCTATCTATCTATCTATCTATCTATCATCTATCTACCATATAGTGCCTTTCATGTCTATCTATCTATCTATCTATCTATCTATCTATCTATCTATCTATCTATCTATCTATCTATCTATCTATCTATCTATCATATAGTGCCTTTCATATCTATCTATCTATCTATCTATCTATCTATCTATCTATCTATCTATCTATCTATCTATCTATCTATCTATCTATCTATCTATCTATCTATCTATCATCATAGTGCCTTTCATATCTATCTATCTATCTATCTATCTATCTATCTATCTATCTATCTATCTATCTATCTATCTATCTATCTATCTATCTATCTATCTATCTACCATATAGTGCCTTTCATGTCTATCTATCTATCTATCTATCTATCTATCTATCTATCTATCTATCTATCTATCTATCTATCTATCTATCTATCTATCATCATAGTGCCTTTCATATCTATCTATCTATCTATCTATCTATCTATCTATCTATCTATCTATCTATCTATCTATCTATCTATCTATCTATCTATCTATCTATCTATCATATAGTGCCTTTCATATCTATCTATCTATCTATCTATCTATCTATCTATCTATCTATCTATCTATCTATCTATCTATCTATCTATCTATCTATCTATCTATCTATCTATCTATCTATCTATCTATCTATTTTATATAGTGTTTTACACATCTTAGTATTTCTATAGTACTTTTCCTATTTGTCCATTTATGCTTTTTATTTTTGGTCCTGGCTTTTCATTCACAATCTCAGACCTGAATTCAATTTGAACATAATACAGTAATAAACCGCTTTCATAACACAGTAGCATGAAGCACAAGGCACCAGCAAGCGAGGCACACAGCATATTTATTTGGCCACAGATGCCAGCCAATCCGATTTCCCTGTCCTGTGTGCCCGTTAATATGCAGTTGTGTCCAGGATGAGTGAGCGCTCCCTTGTGGCAGATGGCGTTCTTGCATCACCTTCTCTCATCTTTTTTGACTCGTTTTTTTTTTTTTTCCTTTTCTATTTGGTATGCAGAGTGAACTGAAAGGAAGTTCATGGTGAAAGAGTGAAGCCGGCCTTGGCCTGTGCTGCTGTTATGTGACCTGTTGTTGCTTCAAAACAGCTCTGCACAAACTGTGTGCTCTTCTTAGCTAATTATTAGTAGGCTTGTCACAACTGGCAGAACAGGTTGAGGCAGTTGTGGCAACCTAGGTAATCAGAAGCTGCAGATCCCCTGACTGATTAATTACATTCAGAAACACACAAAGGGCCTTTTTAACTTACACTACCGGAGGTGCGGGTGCCGCTGCTGTCCCTGGAGGGCTTAAGGCATTGGGGGGTGGGGGGGGCAGCTTTGTAAAGAGGTAGTCGTGTACTGGACTCTGGGCTTCACTCAAGCCCTGCTGCACTCATTCATATCAGGAGAATTCTGTTATCTCTGTTATTTGTTATAGTATTGATCATATTTTATATATTGTAATACAGTACTAAGTAAAACAGTGCATACTTCTCCATAAACACCGAGGCCAACATTCAAATCCAGTGCCCAGTCTTTGTCTATGAAGTCTCAATGTTTTCCGTGTGTTTCTGTGGGTGTTGATCTGGGTATGCCAGTCTTCCTCCCACATACTAAAGACTCACACGTTATGGCAATTGGCGATTCCTGTGTGTGTGTGTGTGTGTGTGAGAGTGTGCCCAGTGATGGACTGGCATCTCATCCAGGTTTGGGTCTTCAATTGAGCCTGACATTGTTTCCCTGTGACCTTTAATTAAGAATTTTACATTATGTAATACAATTATATTATAATTTATGTTTAATGTAAAGACAGATAGATAGATAGATAGATAGATAGATAGATAGATAGATAGATAGATAGATAGATAGATAGATAGATAGATAGATAGATAGGAAAGGCACTATATGAGATAGATAGATAGATAGATAGATAGATAGATAGATAGATAGATAGATAGATAGATAGATAGATAGATAGATAGATAGGAAAGGCACTATATAAGATAGATAGATAGATAGCAAAGGCACTATAAGATAGATAGATAGATAGATAGATAGATAGATAGATAGATAGATAGATAGATAGATAGATAGATAGATAGATAGATAGGAAAGGCACTATATAAGATAGATAGATAGATAGATAGATAGATAGATAGATAGATAGATAGATAGATAGATAGATAGATAGATAGATAGATAGATAGGAAAGGCACTATATAAGATAGATAGATAGATAGATAGATAGATAGATAGATAGATAGATAGATAGATAGATAGATAGACAGGAAAGGCACTATATAAGATAGATAGATAGTGTGAATGATTGAGGCACGGTCGTCCTCTTGAACCCTCTGATCAGACGTCGGACACCAGATAAAAATCCAATTATTATTTATTGTATAATAATAATGTGCACCAAGCACCCTACACTCCACAATACTCATAAATAAATCAATAATCAATACAAAAACCAATCCTCCTCACCCAGACACGTCGCCACCCTACCTCCCAGCTCAGCTCAGTGTACTGGGCTTCCCACAGTCCTTTTATATCCCCTGACCCGGAAATGGTTCCTGGCAAAACCCACAAGTCCGTTTTCCATCCGGGTCAGGGTAAACAGTCCTTTTCTTCACCCCGGGAGTACGTCGTTTCTTCCGGTCACGTGACTGTGATGCACTCCCGGGTTATAGGGCACGCAAGAGCCCACTAGCCCCCCTACAGTGACTCCCGGTGGCCCCCAAGGTATCCAGCAGGGCTGTGTATATAAACTACAAAGTCCATGATGCCCTGCTGGAACTCGGGGCACGAATATGCTGTCCGGAGGGCTCCTCCTAGCGGCCTGGGGGTGAGGGCCGGACTGGGAAGCCGGCAATCCTCCACAATAGATAGATAGATAGATAGATAGGAAAGGCACTATATGATAGATAGATAGATAGATGTTAATCGGTGTATGCACTTCTTAAACGGACTTCCTCTTGCAGTGAGGAGGAACACGGTGTGGCGGTAGTGCTGCTCCCTTGCATTAAGGGGTCCCCAGGTCTACGTTCAGTGTAGAGAACGTTATGGCAGGTGTGATGAGACTCCAAAAAACTGGATATATGAATAGGTATCACACAGGTTTAACTGAAATATTTTGTAAATGTTGTGTTTGTGATCTGATGGTCGGACACACGAACACAGAATTCAATGGATGTTCTTTCTGAGTGGGCTTTCGTACCAAACCCCCAGTTCCTATCCTTTCTTTTTCTTTCTCCACATAACCAATCACCACACGATGAACGTCTTTGTGAAATTAACACTAGTTATAAACTTAGACCTCAGAGTTTTCAGAACTTTAAAACAAATCTTCGTTATACATGTTTAATTATGCCATCCATTCAGAGTTGCGCCCATCCCATCAAGCATCATGCGTGAGGCAGGAACAAATCCTGAATGGGGCGCCAGCACATTGCAGGGTGAAAAGGAGCAATACATACAGTAGCAGGGTCAATAATACAGAACAAAACCCGCCATCCTACATGACTTTGAAAGGAAACTGAAGCACGCCGAGTAAACCCACCAGAAAAACATGCAAAATCAAGGCAGGGAATACCCGGGACCCCCTTGCTGTGAGGCAGCAGTGCAACCACCACACCACCGTGCCCCCACATGCTGTAATACAGGGGTGCCCACACTTTTTTGGCTTGCAAGCTACTTTTAAAATGACCAGGTTGAAATGATCTACCTACATTAAAAATGATATATATATATATATATATATATATATATATATATATATATATATATATATATATATATATATATATATATATATATATATATATATATATAGTGGAAAGCAGCCCGGACACAGGCAGGCAGACATCGTTTTGTCACCCAACACACATTTATTTACAAAAATATATAAGTAGGACATACCCAACCCAGTGCCACAGCACCAATCACCCCAAAAGTCCAGGCCCTTTCACAATACCTTTTTTCTTCAGGCTGCCTCCTTGCCTCTCCTCCCGAGCTCCGTCCTTCTCCACTCCTGACTCAAGCCAACGAACGGAGGGAGACGGCCCCTTTTATAATCACCCGGATGTGCTCCAGGTGCTTCCCAGCAATCTTCCACCGGTACTCCCCAGTGTGACGGAAGTACAAGCACTCCGGATGTCCCCGCTTCTTTTCCCCCCAGCACTTCCGGGTGTGGCGGAAGTGCTGAGGTCCAGGGCTCCAAAGGCATTGGTGCTCCCCCCAAAGCAACCAGGGCGGTCACCCTCTCGTGTTCTGGAGGACACGCAAGTCCTCCACTGGTCCTCCTGGGAGTCCCAGCTGGGTACTACCCCCAGCCGCGTGCCAAAATATTTATATATATATATATATATATATATATATATATATATATATACATACAGTGGAACCTCGGTTTGCGAGTAACTTGGTTTACGAGTGTTTTGCAAGACGAGCTAAAATTTTTAATAAATTTTGACTTGATAAACGAGCGAGGTCTTGCAATACGAGTAGTATGTATATGCTTTGTCTGCTGAGCGTCATGTGATCACAACTGAGCTGATGGTTCTTCTCTCTCTCTCTCTCTCTCTCGCTGCGGGATTGTGGGTAATAGTCTCCTATTCTCCGTCTGAGTCGGCGTGCCTCACTCATATAGTCGACATCTGTACGAGTGTATACTATTTACTACAGCATTGTGTGTGCGCGTGTGTGTGTGTGTGCTGTGACAATCGAGTCCCCGTCTTGCACCCCAAAACACGAAGCTGAGTCTCAGTACTTTAGCAACACCAGCTTTATTCAGCTTGAAACAGCAACAGCGCGGTTATTTATTGTAGCGGGATCTGCCGCTCTCCTATACACAGACACAGCAGTCAGGCAGGATCGTGGCCAAGTAATACTGTGCCCTGCACATTTATAATGCTCCTTGTTCCTTGTATCACCCATTGACAGCAGGCGCTTATAGCATGTCCGCGATCTTTTTGGATTCGCTTTTACGGCGAACTGCTACAGCGCTGGGAGACTGCGATTGCTTTGGGACGCTCTTCCGCGTGTCGTCACATTGGGTGGAATCCCACAAGAGTTTAGAAACTCACTCACACCAGCCATGATTCTTTTCAAAGGTAAAGTGCAGGTTAATCTGTTTTATGTATTTTTACTTTATATTTTGTATTAATCATTTTTATTTGAATAGTTTTGGGTTGTGGAACGAATCATCTGAGTTTCCATTATTTCTTATGGGGAAATTCACTTTGATATACGAGTGCTTTGGACTGCGAGCACACTTCCGGAACAAATTATGCTCGCAAACCGAGGTTCCACTGTACTGAGTATACTTTATACATAAAATATACGTTGTTGCACCTCACATAACTGAATAACCTTTATGGCACAATAATAATTCAATACATTTACGGTCACTACAGTATTTGGATTTAATAATCTTCATGTGGGAAAAGGCTGAATTGCTTAAATAAGTAGAGCTGAATAATGCAGTCAAGGAGGCAGCACATTTCCTCATGTTTGGGTACTTCTCCTCTGTCAGTAAGTTCCAAAACTGTCCATGAGCCCCATACTTCAGCTGAATGTCATCCTGTAGTGTCAGAATCTCATCCTCCACTGTAGAGGAGTTTTAGGTGAAACAGTGTTGCGATTTTTGATGTGGGTGAATCCCCCTCAACATCTTCCCTAAACGGACAGCACTTAAATGTAGCGATTGGCTCAAGTAAAGCTGAGTCTTGAAACCATCTGTCAAAGTTTTGACGCTGTCATTTTTTTCTGCATTCATATTCTGTATCTTGCTCAGCATGTGTATTGTGCCTACATTTTTTTTAGTCTTTTGAATTCCAGTTTTCATGATCTCTAACCTGCTCTACACGTGTATCGCGCCAACGTCCGGATTGGACGAGCTTTTTTTTCAATTCAGTTTCGTAGTTTTTATGAACAGTTCGAAAGTGCCTTTCCACATTTTCCTTATTTGGAATAGCCATGATAGATTGACAGATCAGACAAACGCACTTCGATTGTGACATTGTGAGAAAAGAAAATCCTCTTCCAATTCCACATCTGGCCCATACCCTCCCCAAACACATTTTTTTTAAATCCCTTCTTTAGTCGATATAAATTGGAAGGCTAACTAGATCACAGCCGGAGTTTTGCAGTAGCTCGCGCTTTTGATCGTGCGTGCGGGATGACCAGTGTGTTAGAAGAAAAGAGATCTCAGACTGGCCGCCCTCTATGTCAATCAAGTGGCAAGTGCCATAGGGAGGATATATGATAGACTAACGTTTAAAAAAAAATTTGAATGCAATGCAATCTACCTGCACAACCTTTGCGATCTACCGGTCAATTGCGATCAACACATTGGGCACCCCAACGCATCAAAAATTATATCAAGTATTTATCTTAGCATTCTAAATGTTCAGAGAGCAGGAATATCATAAAAATAAATGTATTCTGTGCAGCGATCGCTGCCTTCACCTCCTTTTAGTGCAGGAGGAAATCAGTTTAAGAAGCGCGTACCGATTAACATGGGTCGGGGAAAACTTAACACAAAACATTTAATGTGCTACATAATTTATGATGGGGTTAGAGAAAATCTAGTAAATTAAACATTCATTTTAAGATGAAGTTTAGTTTGTGACATTCTACTGACAAACTACGAGAATAAATTGGAAATGTCAACTTTAATCTCAACATAAATGTCGAGAATAAAGTGGAAATGTCGAGAATAAACTCAACATGTCGACTTTAATCTCGACATTTACTTTTTGTTTCACTGTGGCCCTAATATGCTTCCATGATAGATAGATAGATAGATAGATAGATAGATAGATAGATAGATAGATAGATAGATAGATAGATAGATAGATAGATAGATAGATAGATAGATAGATAGTGAGATAGATAGATAGCTATATAAATGTAAAGAATTATTATTATTATTATAGATATGAATGGCACTATGTAATAGATAGATATTAAAGGTGCTATATAATAGATAGATAGATAGATAGATAGATAGATAGATAGATAGATAGATAGATAGTGAGAAAAGCGCTATATAAATAGATAGATAGAATAGATAGATAGATTATAGATATGAATGGCACTATGTAATAGATAGATAGATAGAAAGATAGATATATAGATAGAAAGATATATAGATAGATAGATAGATAGATAGATAGATAGATAGATAGATAGATAGATAGATAGATAGAGAGTGAGAAAAGCGCTATATAAATGTAAAGAATTATTATTATTATTATAGATATGAATGGCACTATGTAATAGATAGATATTAAAGGTGCTATATAATAGATAGATAGATAGATTGATAGAAAAGGCACAATATAATAGATAGATAACTATGAAAGGCACTATATAATAGATAGATAGATAGATAGATAGATAGATAGATAGATAGATAGATAGATAGATAGATAGATAGATAGATAGATAGATAGATAGATAGAAAAGGCACAATATAATAGATGGATAACTATGAAAGTCACTATATAATAGATAGATCGATCAAGTTCATATCTCCATGTGTGTACTGAGTTGCTCCTGGGATTGAGTTGCTCCTGCGCAGGCCTCAGCTTCATCGCCAGCTACCATCTGAATGCCCAAGTAGTCAAAGACATTGCTGATGGTCCTGTATATTGAAGCTCTAAATTAATGGAAATTAAAATGGTCAAGCAAGAATGTGGGTGGTGGGCAAACCAGCTGCCCAGCAACAGAATGGGTGCCCACTGTGATGTCCCACCTTTCTCATTAATCAAAGCTAAGACAAGATGTCCTGGCAGCAGTTGTCCAAATACTTGCTGGTCCACCACAGCTTGGTGACCACTCCCCCCTCCCCCACCACATGTCTGCTGCTTCCATGGTGGGCTGGGGTTGGTGGCACAAACAACAATGTTTATCTCATCCTTTCCCAAATTGTGGGATACGCCAGACATGACCATTCCTCTGTGAGTGATAATTGGTGTGCGGCTCAAACCGCGTTTGGCCAAATGGTGATTATCTGCTGATGTCATGTTGTTTATTGAACGTGGGGGTGTGTGTGTGGTGGGGGGCACTGTAGCACCTACAGGAGAGAAATGAAGCCCTAAAAGCGTTAAGGAGAGTGGAAGGACTTAACCCTAACCCTCCCAGCACTACTCCTTGTGCCATCTGGAGCTATGACCTGGCGCATTGCTTCACCATTACTGTAATCCAGTCATCCATCCATTAGGACTGCAGGGTGGCAGCATCAGGAACCAAGCAGGCGCCAGCTAACCCCATCACAAGCACACACACATTACAGAGTCAGCGTCATCAATTCTCAAACACACTTCATCCAAGTCAGGGGGGAGAGCACGGTGCTGATCCTGAACCTCGGACAAAATTAAATAATAAGAGCAAAGTTTAATAAAAGGGAAACTGAAGAGATCACGGTACAAGAAAATTTAAAAAACAGCCAAATAATTTGGACACTACAGCAAGAGACCACAAAACACATTTGAAAGGTGAAAAGAGAAACCGAAAATGAATTGCCAGTGAAGCCAAGACAAAGAGCAAGCAGTGAAAAGACGATAAAAGAGAATTTAAGAAACCACAAAAAGGAGAACTCGGTGAAAATGAGAAGGAAACGGCAAACAAACTGAATAAAAAATTTTAGTCAAGAGTTTATAAAGGAAGAAAGCAGATGTTTGGACCTAACAAACAGTAAGTTCTCCTCATGGCAGGCTCAGGTATCTAAGATGAACTTATCTTCTGTTTTAGTGGCCGTGGTGGGGCGTTTGGTTTGTGTATTTATTAATAGCGCCAGATGACCCCAACTCTCTTGATTCACTGACACAATGTCTTACTTATGTTTCTGAGTGGATGAGTAGTAATTTTGTCAAACTAAATAAGGAGAAAACAGAAATCTTAGTGATTGGCAAAAATGGATATAATGAGGTTATTAGAAATAAACTTGATGCATTAGGCTTAAAAGTCAAGACAGAGGTAAAGAATTTAGGGGTAATTATTGACTCGGATCTGAATTTTAAATCACATATTAATCAGATTACCAGGACAGCATTTTTTCACTTAAGAAATATAACAAAAGTTATTCCTCTTATAACTTTGCAAGACGCTGAGAAATTAGTTTACACTTTTGTTTTCAGTCGACTAGATTACTGTAACACACTCCTCTCAGGACCACCCAAAAAAGACATCAATCAATTACAACAAGTGTAGAATGGAGCTGCTAGAATCTGAACTAGGAAAAGAAAATCCGAGCACATCACCCCAGTCTTAGCGTCACTACACTGGTTACCTGTGCCATTTAGAATTGACTTTAAAATCCTGCTTATGGTTTACAAAGCCATTCCATATCTCTGAATGTCTGTCACTTTGCACTCCAAATCGTAACCTTAGATGTTCAAATTTAGGGTCTGCTTAGAATTCCAGGAGCTAAACTTAAAAGAAGTGGTGATGCGGCCTTCTGCTGTTATGCACCTCAAATCTGGAATAGCTGACCGATAGAAATTTGCCATGCTAATACGGTGGAGCGCCTTAAAAAACGGATAAAAGCCCATTATTGTAACACGGCTTTCTCAGAGCTTCATTTCAGTGTAACCCTGATATTCTGTATATCCATTGAATTATCATTTCTATTATGGCTCCACAATCCATACTAACCCCTACTTTCCCTGCTGTTCTTTTTCTGTTTTTTCTGTGGTGGCGATCTGCTTCTTCTGCTTTTGTAATGGATTACTGCATAGGCAGAGCCACAGCTGATTTGTAAAAAGATCTGCCACATCATCTCCTGTCACTCATCTATTCAACAGAATCATTTCACCTGCATGTTCAACGTTGTTATCAGTCGTGGAGATGGACGGGTGTCCGGTGGCTGACACTTGTGCCACCTTCCTTGAACTTCTCTATCCATTCATGGACACTTCTTCGAAACAAAACACTTTCTCCATACTGTGCACAAAGTCTTTGATAAATATCGGCACCAAGTAACACACCCTCAGACCCCAAAAAAATAATCACTGCACGCTGCTCTTCTTTCTTGCAAATCCCAAGTGGGGCAGCCATTGATTCTCACACTACAATTACAAATGATCTGACGTAACACGTTCATACCTGCACAGTAGTGACTGGGGAGACAAGGACCTCGATACAGAAATAAAGCGCAGATAAGGCAGTGCTGTCAAGAGAAAGTTTAATATAACTGGAGGGTGGATAATGTCTGACTCACCCTTGTAGTTAGAAATCCTGTTGTCAGAGCGTCACCCTTCCAGTTCTTGCTGAAACTGAGAGTGGGTGCTGCCACTAACAATCTTCCGAGGCATCTGAAGTGACCTGCAAAAGTGGAGTTCAAATTGGTTAACAGGCAGGAGGCAAAGAGTACAGAAAAGAGGCGAGAGGGGGCATCAGTGGAGTTCCTCGGGGGTCTGTCTGTGGACCCCTTTTTTTCTGATTTATATTTATGACACAGATTCCAATATAGTTAGAAATCCTGTTGTCAGAAGCTCACCCTCCCAGTTCTTGCCAGGTATGCCAGGTTCCAATCGGGACCAAGAGCGGGTACTGCTGCTAACAGTCTTGTGAGGGCAACTGGCTCTGCCCCTTCTGTAAGCATCTGAGGGGACCTGCAAAAGCAGAGCTCAAGTTGGTTAATTGTCAGGAGACGAAGAGTGCAGATAAGTGGAGTAGGGGGGCATCAGTGGAGTCCCTCAGGGGTTAGGACATTAGAACACTCTGGACGAGAACAGGCCATTCAGCCCATCAAAGCTCACCAGTCCTGTCCACTTATTTCTTCCAAAAAAAACATCAAGTCACGTTTTGAAAGTCCCTGAAGTCCTACTGTCTACCACACTACTTGGTCGCTTATTCCAAGTGTTTGTAGTTCTCTGTGTAAAGAAAAACTTCCTAATGTTTGTGTGAAATTTCCCCTTCACAAGTTTCCAACTGTGTCCCCGTGTTCTTGATGAACTCATTTTAAAGTCACCGCCTCGATCCACTGAACTAATTCCCTTCATTATTTAAAACTCTTCAGTCAGGTCTCCTCTTAATCTTCTTTTGCTTAAATTGTAAAGGCTCAGCTCTTTTAATCTTTCCTCATCACTCTTCCCCTGTAGTCCTGAATCAGCCGAGTTGCTCTTCTCTGGTGTTCTATCCAGTAATATGAAGCTGATGACGAACAAATCATTCAATCATAGACACCGAGACCAGAAACTGAGTTGATCTGAACTGCAGCCTTTTACTGAGCTCAAAAACTTGTACAAAGATGTTCTCCAATGCCACTGCAGCGCCACCTGCTGCCTAGGAATACTGCCAGATATTATTACATTCATCTCAGTGCATAACATCTGGACTTTCTCAAGTGCTGCTTTGTCCTTTTTGTAGGCTGGAGAACCTCACATTTTTACTTCTACATGTAATGCTTTACATTTGCTGACATTAATTGTCATCTGCCACAAATTCATCCAAGCCTTTCTGCTGTCAAATCATCCTAGTCGCTCTTCTCAGGAACTTTTCTTGTGATGCTATATCCATTTTGTAGCCTGGAGACCCAAACTGCACCCAGGACTGCAGATGAGGCCTCACCAGTGTGTTATAAAGCTTGAGCAGAACCTCCTGTGACTTGTACTCCACACATCAAGGCGCTATATAACCTGACATTCTGTTAGCTGAACACCTTCTGGTAGTTGATCTTTTTGAGTCCATTACAACTCTTAAATCCTTCTCATGAGGTGCAGAATTGTGCAGAATTTACCCTTAACTAGTTTCCAGCTGTGTCCCCGAGTTCTTGATAAACTCATTTTAAAGTCACCATCTCGATCCACTGGACTATTTGACCTCCTATGTGTAATACTTTACATTTAATTTAATTAGATTTTCTTTTACTTAAGCTGTAAAGGCTCAGCTCTTTTAATCTTTCCTCCTAACTCATCCTCTGTAGCCCTGAATCAGCCTAGTTGGTCTTCTCTGGACCTTTTCTTGTGCTGCTGTGTCCTTTTTGTAGCCTGGAGACCAAAACTGTACCCAGGACTCCAGATGAGGCCTCACCAGTGTGTTATAAAGCTTGAGCAGAACCTCCTGTGACTTGTACTCCACACATCAAGGCGCTATATAACCTGACATTCTGTTAGCCTTCTTATTGTCTTCTGAAAACTGTCTGGAAGTCGATAGCTTAGAGTCTGCTACAACTTCTAAATCCTTCTCATAAGGTGGACTCTCGATTTTTCGACCTCCCATTGTGTATTCAACCCTGATATTTTTACTTCTTACATGTAATCCTTTACATTTACTGACATTAAATTTCATTGCCCACAAAGTCACCCAACCCTTTCTGCTTTCCAAGTCCTGGAATCAGCCTAGTCGCTCTTCTCTGGACCTTCTCTAGTGCTGTTATGTCCTTTTTGTAGCCTGGAGACCCAAACCGCACCCAGGACTCCAGATGAGGCCTCACCAGTGTGTTATAAAGACTTGAGCAGAACCTCCTGTGACTTGTACTCCACACATCAAGGCGCTATATAGCCTGACATTCTGTTAGCCTTCTTATTGTCTTCTGAACACTGTCTGGAAGTCGATAGCTCAGAGTCCGCTACGACTCCTAAATCCTTCTCATAAGGTGGACTCTCATTTTTCCGACCGCCCATTGTGTATTCAAACCTCACATTTTTAGAAGAGCGCAGATTCCCCTTTTTGGTCGACTTTATTTATTTTTTTTCCTTCTTCCACCCTTCCCCTAATAATATCATTTACCTGAGTATTACATCTTATGTTGTGCAAATCGGCCATCCGTTTCTGCTTTGTGTATGTGTCAGATGGGCCCTAAAGAAGGAAAGGTCATCTTTCCTTTGTCTAACAGACGCATTCTTAAAGCGGACGTTGTCCTAGGTCAGCTTACTGCACCTTGTCCTATAACAGACGCCTGTATGAATATAACAAAACAGCTTTCTCAGCTTCTAACCCTTAGTAGCTTGCAAGCAGTTCATTTTTCTTTCACACGATCATCCAAAACTTCCATCTGATCCTGTTGGTTAGAAGGGTGTCTCTGTGATCGGGGTGGTGGGGGGTCACCTGAAATACTGAAGAGATAATTCTGCAGGGTGGCACGGTGGCGCAGTGGGTAACGCTGCTGCCTCGCAGTTGGGAGACCTAGGGACCTGGGTTCACTTCCCGGGTCCTCCCTGCGTGGAGTTTGCATGTTCTCCCTGTGTCTGCGTGGGTTTCCTCCCACAGTCCAAAGACATGCAGGTTAGGTGGATTGGCGATTCTAAATTGGCACTTGGTGTGTGGGTGTGTTTGTGTGTGTCCTGCAGTGGGTTGGCACCCTGCCTGGGATTGGTTCCTGCCTTGTGCCCTGTGTTGGCTGGGATTGGCTCCAGCAGACCCCCATGACCCTGTGTTCGGATTCAGCGGGTTGGAAAATGGATGGATGGATAATTCTGCATTAAGAATATGGCCACCACATATTGCTTGATGCGCCTTTCTGTATTTTATGTATGCCTTATTAGGACCCACGATCTCATGGTGTGCTTTGATTGGACAGTTCAGCTCTTAGCACTTAGACCTCCAACCAATCCAGTCAACCAATGAAATGAGGAGTTCCTAGCAGTTCTTTGTTTTGCGATAGTGACCACCAATCCAATGTTTGCTGATGCCACCACCAGGTGGCAGCACCTATAAGTACTGTAGCTAAGCTGTCAATCATGTGATCATAATCACGACACTTCCCTGAGACGATTCTTGAGGTTGTGTCATGGGTGCCATCTGTAAATATGTCTTTTATCATGGAATTAGCGCTTGCCCAGCATGCCTGCTGCTAAGATACGCACTGCCCACGGGGTTTTTCTCTTTTGAACAGTTGTCAAGTTGTATATACAGGCAGTCAGACTACCCAGCAGGTGGCACTGCGTTCTGCAATTGACTTGCCTGCTTTTATTCCATAAGATTTAGATGAGGAATCCAAAGTAAGGCATGTTGTGCTGGGGTTTTATACTTTTCATTTATTTATTTATTGTTTGCATTGTGTGTTACAGGGCACTGGGCTCAATCCAATACCACAAAGGGTTAACGAGGGAGCGCGATGTGGGTGTCTTGCGTGCCAATCGGGAGTCGGATCACTTCCCAACGAGGAAATTACAGCCTGACAGTCAGGGGTGGTGACGGGAAAGGCCGGGACTGTGTAATTATTGAGCCAAAGTGACAACACTTGGCATGTTCTGCTTGGCAGATAATTACACTCCAGTAATACCCGTCACCGCCATGTCTTGAAGGGGGGGGGGGGGGGGGGGGGGGGGTTTATAACGCAGTCAATCTGCAAAAGAAACAGCAGCCAGCATCTCATTGACTGATTACTAAAGGACAGGGGTGACATTTGACATTGTGCACTTCAGCCAATATACACGACAAGTGAAGGTCACAGCTACGATAGAAGTGAATGTTATCTCCGATGCCAATCATGCCATCATTGTGTGTGGCTTGCTGACGGTGACTGTGACTGCATCAGGCATAAGGCAGGAATTCACAATGAACAAAGCCACGGTGCAGAGCAGGGGTCTCAAACTCTGGTTCTGGAGGGCCACAGTGGCTGCAGGTTTTCATTCGAACCCTTTTCTTAATTGGTGGCCAGTAATTAACTTCTTGTACCTTCATTTTCTTTGACTTCTTTTTTTAAGATTTCTTTCCCTGAATTTCTTCATCATACCTCTGAGTTGCTTCATTTCTTTCCTTAAACAGCACCCAAATAGAAATGAAATGTGACGTGAGGGAGCCAACAGAAGACCAACTAAGTCAGGGCCTCAAACTCCAAGCAGTTGCTTAATTAGGTGTTTTTAATTAAACTCGTTCTTTTATTTCATGGCTTGTCGCTGCTCTCATTGTGCAATAGCAGACATTTCTGAAATTTCTGGTAAAATGTTTGAGGGACCGCCGTGCGGTGGGCTGGTGCCCTGTCCAGGTTTTGTTTCCTGCCTTGCGCCCTATGTTGGCTGAGATTGGCTCCAGCAGACCCCCGTGACCCTGTACTTAGGATATAGCGGGTTGGATAATGGATGGACCTGCTGTGGGTTGGCACCCTGCCCTGGATTGGTTCCTGCCTTGTGCCCTGTGTTGGCTGGGATTGGCTCCAGCAGACCCCCGTGACCCTGTACTTAGGATATAGCGGGTTGGATAACGGATGGACCTGCGGTGGGTTGGCACCCTGCCCTGGATTGGTTCCTGCCTTGTGCCCTGTGTTGGCTGGGATTGGCTCCAGCAGACCCCCGTGACCCTGTAGTTAGGATATAGCGGGTTGGATAATGGATGGACCTGCGGTGGGTTGGCACCCTGCCCGGGATTGGTTCCTGCCTTGTGCCTTGTGTTGGCTGGGATTGGCTCCAGCAGACCCCCGTGACCCTGTAGTTAGGATATAGCGGGTTGGATAATGGATGGACCTGTGGTGGGTTGGCACCCTGCCCGGGATTGGTTCCTGCCTTGTGCCCAGTGTTGGCTGGGATTGGCTCCAGCAGACCCCCGTGACCCTGTGTTCGGATTCAGCGGGTTGGAAAATGGATGGATGGATGGATAATGGATGGACCTGCGGTGGGTTGGCACCCTGCCTGGGATTGGTTCCTGCCTTGTGCCTTGTGTTGGCTGGGATTGGCTCCAGCAGACCCCCGTGACCCTGTAGTTAGGATATAGCGGGTTGGATAATGGATGGACCTGCAGTGGGTTGGCACCCTGCCCGGGATTGGTTCCTGCCTTGTGCCCTGTGTTGGCTGGGATTGGCTCCAGCAGACCCCCGTGACCCTGTAGTTAGGATATAGCGGGTTGGATAACGGATGGACCTGCGGTGGGTTGGCACCCTGCCCTGGATTGGTTCCTGCCTTGTGCCCTGTGTTGGCTGGGATTGGCTCCAGCAGACCCCCGTGACCCTGTAGTTAGGATATAGCGGGTTGGATAATGGATGGATGTTTGAGGGACCTGAGCAGATCAGCATTCCTGAGACCTTCACCTTTCTTTATTTTCAGATATTCTATAATGCACAGGTGTCAAACTCCGGTCCTGGAGGGCTGCAGTGGCTGCAGGTTTTCATTCTATCCTTCTTCATTTGTGACCAGTTTTTGCTGCTAATTAACTTCTTTTGCCTTAGTTTTAATTAACTTGACTCAGACCCCTTAGTTGTCTCTTTTTCCTTAATTAGCAGCCAAACAATAATGAGACACAAAACGAGTCGCCACATGACCAGCTCACCTGTGCCCAGCACATAATATCTGAAAATAACGGAAGGTGAAGGTCTCAATAAGGTTGATCTCTCAGGTCACCAAAACATTTTGACGATGTTCTTAGAAAAAACAGAAAATCAACACGTTTAGAAATTTCTGCCGTGGCAGAATGAGAGCAGCAGAAAGCTATGGAATTAAATAACGAGTTTAATTAACAGCAAGAATCAGCTTTTCATTAAGAGACTGGTTGGAGTGAAAATTGGTTGGAGATTGAAATCCCAATTTAGCTGGTCATCTGTCGGCTTGTTTCACATCTCATTTCTGTTTGGTTCTCAATTAATGAAGAAAGGAATAAATTCAGAGGACTGAATCCTTAAAAACAGGGCTATTAAAATGAAGGGAAAAGGATTTAATTAGCAATGAAAACTGCTCACTGATTAGGAAAAGGGTTAGAATGAAAACCTGCAGCCACTGAGGCCCTCCAGGCCTGGAGTTCGACACCCCAATGGGTGCAGTTTGCTGCTCATGTGTTGGCTCATTTTATGTCTCATTATTGTTTGTCTGCTAATTAAGGAAAAAGAAACAATTAAGGGGTCTGAGTCTTCAAGAGCAAGTCAATTAAAAGGAATGCAAAAGAAGTTAATTAGCAGCAAAAAACAGGTCACTGATTAAGAAAAGGGTTAGAATGAAAACCTGCAGCCACTGTAGCCCTCTGATGTAGAGCAGGGGTCACCAAGTCCGGTCCTGGAGTCTGATTCGGCGATAACATCGCAAAACGTCGTCCACAGGGTATTCCGCTTTGCACGTTCACTTCGGTCACTCGTCAGAGGTCGATGCCATTTCAGAGGTTGTTTGCTCTTCGCTCTTCAGGTACATGCAGGGAGCTGAGGTCAAATCAACAAAGGTAACTTTCCTTCTATTAAAGAGAGTCAAACTAAAACGACACGGTGAGATTTGTAACTGGTTGCATCTATCTATCTATCTATCTATCTATCTATCTATCTATCTATCTATCTATCTATCTATCTATCTATCTATCTATCTATCTATCTATCTATCTATCTATCTATCTATCTATCTATCTATCTATCTATCTATCTAGTGCCTTTCATATCTATCTATCTATCTATCTATCTATCTATCTATCTATCTATCTATCTATCTATCTATCTATCTATCTATCTATCTATTATATAGTGCCTTACATATCTATCTATCTATCTATCTATCTATCTATCTATCTATCTATCTATCTATCTATCTATCTATCTATCTATCTATCTATCTAGTGCCTTTCATATCTATCTATCTATCTATCTATCTATCTATCTATCTATCTATCTATCTATCTATCTATCTATCTATCTATCTATCTATCTATCTATCTATCTATCTATCTATCTATCTATCTATCCAAAAATAAATTGTATTTTATCGTTGTCATGTTGGAAGGTGAATGACCTACCCGTCTTCGGCTGGTGTTCCTCCAGAATTAGGGTGTGCATCCATTTTCCCTTCTATCCTGACCAATCGCCCAGTCCCTGCTGAAGGGAAAGACCCTCACCAATGCACAATGCTGCCACCGCCATGGCTTCACAGTGGGTACGCTGGGCCGTGTTTGCTTTTCACCAATAACATAGCGCTTGGAGTCCAATCCACTTTTGTCTTATCTGACCCAAGAACATCTTTTTCCACGTGGCAGCAGAAATCTCCCAGGTGTGTTTTTGCAGAGTGCTATAGAGACGGAATTGGGGGGGGGGGGGGGGGGGGGGGGGTGTTGCTTGTTCACAAAAGGCTCCTTTGTTCATACAGGGGAGCTTTGTGTAAAGCAGGGGTGGACAGTGCCAGTCCCGGAGGGCCGCAGTGGCTACAGGTTTTTTCTTTGTTACAACCCAGTTGCTTAATTAGAGACCCAATGATTGCCAGTCTCAGACCTTATTTAATTTTACGGCTCGTTAGATTGTTAGGTTCTTACGTCGTAGATTAAGGATATCGTCCAAATGATTTGAAGCCTAAAACGGACCATTTTCAGTTAGTTTTTCAGTTAAGTGTTTAGTAAAGAGTGGCATGATGGTGCAGTGGGTAGCGCTGCTGCCTCGCAGTTAGGAGACCTGAGGTTCGCTTCCCGGGTCCTCCCTGCGTGGAGTTTGCATGTTCTCCCCGTGTCTGCGTGGGTTTCCTCCTACAGTCCAAAGACATGCAGGTTAGGTGCATTGGCGATTCTAAATTGTCCCTGGTGTGTGTGTGTGTGCCCTGTGGTGGGCTGGCATCCTGCCCGGGGTTTGTTTCCTGCCTTGCGCCCTGTGTTGGCTGGGATTGGCTCCAGCAAACCCCCATGACCCTGTAGTTAGGATATTGCAAGTTGGATAATGGATGGATATTTAGTTAAACCAAACAGTGCATGATGAACACACACAAGTGTAACTGGAAACAAGTTAGATGGAGAACTACTGGCTCCTTTGTCATTTGCATCTTATTGCTAATAAGTAGCCATTAAAAACAGGGAATGCAGCCTTTTAAGGCTGAAATAAGTAATTGAGGGTCGGGAATCTTCAGTGAGAACACTAAAATGAAGCAGAAAAATATCACATGAGCAATAAAAGTGCTTCATCAGCAATAATTGACTTCTCATTAACAGACTGGGTTGGGACAGAAACCTGCAGTCCACTGCGGCCCATCAGGACTGACACTGCCCACCCCGATGTAAATCTGTCACACGGACAGACCGGCCAGTAGCAGCCATGAAGTCCTTCAGTGTTGCCTTTGGCCTCTTGGTGGTCTGTCTCTGGTCAATGCCCTTCTAGCTCGGTTATCCAGTTTGATCCAGGTCACGTTTTGGTGGTGCCATTCACCTTCCACTTCTTAATGGAGCTCTGAGCAGAACTCGGAGGGAAATCCTTGAAATCGTTTTTTTTTTTTTGTATTCTTCTAATCCTAACTTTATCCTGGAGGCCTTGTGACAGCACCTTCCCAACCATTTTGGTTTCTTTTCCAGAACCTTGCACTACCAGTAGTGAAATCTTCAAGAAACAGCTGCTTTTATTCCCAGGTAATCAACGCCATGACAACTGATGTCAGGTGACAGCCGCGTGGTTGATCTGGCAGCTGATTGGTTGCATCTGATTGTGTTTAGAATGGTACATTTTAAGGGTGTGGGTATTTCACACATTGATTTTTAATAATTGTCCAAAATGTTTTAGAAAGTTATTTTTACATTGAGAAAGACAAACAGAGTTATAAAGTGTACAACATACGGGCTTGCCAAATGTCCCGATTTGAGTGGGACTGTCCCATGTTTTCATTGCCTCTGAAAATCCCAATTGAACAAAAATCTTCGTCTTCTTTCAGTTGCTCCAGTTAGGGGTCACCACAGCAGATCATCTTGTTCCATCCCTTCTTGTCCTCCCCATCTTGCTCTGTCACACCCATCACCTGCATGTTCTCTCTCACCACATCCACAAACCTTATCTTAGGCCTTCCTCTTTTTCTTTTACCTGGCAGCACCATCCCCAGCTTTGTGAACTTGAAGGGGTGTCAGGTAACTCTTAAGAATGACCCAGTGCAGAGGATGTGGACGCCCCTGTGCCTGCTGCCCCAGTGGCTTTGGTATGAAGACAATGGTGATGCCATATCTTAGCATATGAGTCCTGTTGATCTTTGTCTCGAGAAAATACCTCCAGGTAGACAACGTTTTTAGTGAAAAACTTCAAGCCTTCCTCTCCGTTGCTGAGGTGTTTCACTTGTACATTGCTTCACGTTTTGCTTCATTTGGACGTTGAGTCTCTTCACCTGTGTCATCAGCACCACGTGGCGTTTGCTGCAGGCGGGTCTGTCATAGTGAGAAGTGAGGTGTGTGCATGCGCCATCTAGTGGCTGTGGTTGAGCGTGAGCAGAGCAGAGTGCTCCATACGCACACAGGTCTTTTGTTTATATTATATTATATTATATTATATTATATTATATTATATTATATTATATTATATTATATTATCCATGTTAATTAAAGGACAAGTGTCTGTGTGTGTCTGTCAGTATATCTGTGTGCTGGTCAAATTGCTTTGTTTCTGTTATATTCCATTTGGCAAGGCATTCATAACAGCAGTGCTAATATTTTTGTTGTGCTATCTGTTGGAATAAAACCTGCAACACATCTTATGACTACATGCATTACAAAATACATTCCAAAAGAAGACACACTGCAAACATTAATGCAAAGTAAGGTCTGCAGTGATTCCTTAGATTTCAACTTGTCTTAGACAGATACAACAGCTAGTAGTATACTAAAACACTTAGGGGTATAATTTCAAAGCTGCATTTGCCTATTTATACTCAGAGTTCAAGGTCTTATGTTATTTAAGAGCCTTACTAGCAGAAACTGCAGAAAACAACTGCATTAATATTATTAAGTTACCTAATAAAGGAAAAATACGCTGCACACATCACAGGTGGCTGCACAGGACTTTGATCAGGTGCTGGTGTCGCAAAACACAACCACAGAAACCTGCAAAAGAAAGCAGAGATTAACAATCATTGCAAATCCACTATATAATAGATAGATAGATAGATAGATAGATAGATAGATAGATAGATAGATAGATAGATAGATAGATAGATAGATATGAAAGGCACTATATAATAGATAGAAAAGGCACTATATAATAAATAGATAGATAGATATGAAAGGCACTATATAATAGATAGATAGATAGATAGATAGATAGATAGAAAGATAGATAGATAGATATGAAAGGCACTATATAATAAATAGATAGATAGATATGAAAGGCACTATATAATAGATAGATAGATAGATAGATAGATAGATAGATAGATAGATAGATAGATAGATATGAAAGGCACTATATAATAGATAGATCTGAAAGACATTATATTATAGATAGATAGATAGATATGAAAGGCACTATATAATAGATAGATAGATAGATAGATAGATATGAAAGGCACTATATAATAGATAGATATGAATGGCAGTATATAATAGATAGATAGATAGATAGATATGAAAGGCACTATATAATAGATAGATCTGAAAGACATTATATTATAGATAGACAGAGAGATAGATAGATAGATAGATAGATAGATATGAAAGGCACTATATAATAGATAGATAGATAGATATGAAAGGCACTATATAATAAATAGATCTGAAAGACATTATATTATAGATAGATAAATAGATATGAAAGGCACTATATAATAAATAGATAGATATGAAAGGCACTATATAATAGATAGATCTGAAAGACATATTATAGATAGATAGATAGATAGATAGATAGATATGAAAGGCACTATATAATAGATAGATAGATAGAAAGACACTATATAATAGATAGACAGAGAGATAGATAGATAGATAGATAGATAGATAGATAGATAGATAGATAGATATGAAAGGCACTATATAATAAATAGATAGATAGATATGAAAGACACTATATAATAGATAGATATGAACAGCACTATATGATAGATAGATAGACAGATAGATAGATAGATAGATAGATAGATAGATAGATAGATAGATAGATAAACATGAAAGGCACTATATAATAAATAGATATGAAAGGCACTATATAACATAGATATGAAAGACATTATATTATAGACAGATACATAGATAGATATAATAGATAGATCTGAAAGACATTATATTATAGATAGATAGAAAGGCACTATATAATAGATAGATAGGAAAGACATTATATTATAGATAGATATGAAAGGCACTATATAATAGATAGATAGATAGATAGATGGATGTGAAAGGCACTATAGATAGATAGATAGATAGATAGATAGATAGATAGATAGATAGATCTTTATTTGTTTCCGGGGGGGGGGCATTTGGCTTTTACTTTGAATTATGGGTGTAATTATATGTGCTGTGGGAGTCACAAAGAGGGTCTGCTGTCGGTAATTGGGGTATCTTTTTTTTACAGCATAATAAGTTGAGAGTTAACATGGAGCATTACAAACAAACAGATACACTCACAGGTACAAGTGTAACACAATTCGCACAAAACGACTGACACAAAATTAGCCCATCAGTGTAGCCCCTGATTCCGTCTTGTCCGTACAATCAGATGGCAGTTGACTGTGTTTTTAAAATAAAAGAGCGATAAATTCACTTGTGGTTGGGTTGATCAAAACACAAACAGAGGTGTCGAGAAACGAACGACAGTGGCCAGTGAGAGCGATGATCAGACGTCCTAGTCGTACACTACTAAACTGACGTATGCAGGTGGGCCGTCCTCGCAATGCATGTTCTAATTTTGACTCATTTTCCGAAACAGCAGACGTGATGTTAGGTAACCTAAACTGAGGTTGTGTTCATATGGTGAACACACAACAACAGCATACAGTTAACAGAGAATGATGTGATGAGTCTCCGTGTGCGCCATTAGTCGAGTGTGTCTTCTGTTGCACACTCTCGTGTCATCATTTTCAAGTAGTTTTCCAGTTAGCTACACAAACACAACTGTTGTCGACCCTCTGTTGTTTTCCGTGACACACCCACGGGGTGTTTATTGATACTTCTGGTTCACTCGAATGTTTACAGTATGACATGCAAACCAAACTAACTGGAAATTGAAACAATGTAAGGAAACAGCCCCCCGAAGGAGACGGCCTTGGAATTGCGACACACACCTTAAAAGGCTGACCTCGACTGGATGAGCACCGGGGATTGCATGTGGGTGCCCAGTGATGGGCTGGCATCCCACCCAGGATTGGTTCCTATTTGCAGTTGGGGTACTCTCAAAGCCCATCCAATCACTGCACCCCTTTACCTTGCCCCCCCCCATCTTTCTGCTACCTATAATCTGTAATAAGCATTTTCATGAAAAGGATGGCACGCAGCAGACGAGTTTATGTGTTTAATTTATTGCTTGCTAGTTTTATTGAATTGTTTTATGTGATTTCTTCACACTTGGTGGGCAAAAGAAAAGCAAACAGAAGAAGAGCCGTGCGCTTCTCTCGTCACTCCCCTCAAAGACTTCCGTGACTGTCTGTACTGTAAATGTGGAGTATTAGGGAAACCGCTGCCAGCTGGACAGGCGCCAGCTTCCTCTTGTATTTCTCATTGGAATAAATCCGGTCGAGTTACGCAAGGCTTTATTCAATGGGGGAATTTTTTATTTAAGGTTTTATTGTTTTTGATGTTATTCTCCCAGACCCCCATGTGATTCACATTGTGGCTTCTTATGCAATGTGTCTGGGTGGTGATGAAATTCTCCTGCTTTGTGTTACGGAGGTTTAGGACGCCGCATCACTGCATTTCTGATAAGAATTAAAGAAAGAAGAAAAAAAAAAGCCACAGAGGTGGGAGGTGAAAGGAGGCCCCCCAGTGCACCCCCTGCCATGATAAAGAGAAGTCGAGGCACCGCATCCCCCCTTGCTTCTGTCCTGATGAATTCTGTTAAGGTCTCCTAGTTTTATGTGCTTTGTCATTAAACAAAATGGCATTTGAACCAAAGCACTGGACAGTTTTGACCGTTCTGAACTTATTTCCTCATCTTTGTCTAAACTCCAGCGGGACATGATGAACGTCTTCTGGCCGCAGCCAAGGAATCAAGCAGGGCCACCCAACGAGACTTCAACAGGCCTGGAGATCTGTGAGAGCTGGTGGGAGTACCACTAGAGGGGTGTTGCCACCCGGGGCATTCTGGGATCACCCAGCTCTACGAGGCAGTCTCCCAACATCCCTTGCATTATGTCCTCCCAACTGGGAAAAGGGAACTCGTCTTAGTCCAGTCTCCTTCATGCGGCCCACGACTGGGCGTCTGTCAGGTGCGCCTCGCCATCTCCCTGTACTGCACACCACTTCCCTTTCTTGATAGCATAAAGTGGGCTTTGAAGCAAAGAACTCCACCGTGACGTCTCGATTGTGCCAAAGCTTGTGGTCTCTTGAAGTCCCTCTAAGCATCTCAAGTGAGTGTCATGGGGGAAAGCTGGGGGGTGGAAAGCAGTTCATCTATCTGCCTGAACTGTCCACAGTAAGGCCCTCTGGCTAGTTAAGGGAGCTTCATCCACTCCTGACATGATGCCATCTATCATATAGTGCCTTTCATATCTATCTATCTATCTATCTATCTATCTATCTATCTATCTATCTATCTATCTATCTATCTATCTATCTATCTATCTATCTATCTATCTATCTATCTATCTATCTATCTATCTATCTATATAGCGGAAAATGATTCTTGCATATTCTGTGGACAAAAAGAAACAATTTTTCATTTGTTTTTGTATTGTAATCAACTGGCGGTATACTTCAGATTCTTTGAAGCTTTGTGTACCAATTTGATTGGAACTTTTAATGAAGTCCTGTTCATTTTTGGAAGTAAATATAATAAGAAAACTCGATGCAGGATACAACTGTTTAACTTTCTATTAGGTGAAGCAAAGCTGGCCATTCTCAAAAGTCGAAATAATAAGCAATGTGGGTCAGAACCGACGGATATTTGTTTGATTTTTAAGTTGAATTTTTATTCAAGAATAAGACTGGAGTTTGCTTTTTATAAACAGATGAATAGAATTGGGGTGTTTGAAAATGTGTGGGGGGTCAAAGGGGTGCTGTGCTCAGTCGATGAAGGGGAGCTGAAAATGAATTTCTCATGTCACTGTGGTGGGCAAGAGAAAGAGAAAGAAATGGTGGGCATCATTACCACGTGATTATTAATGTGTGGAGAAGGAGGAGAGTAAAGGGGGAGTAATAGGGGGGTCTGATGTATGGCTCTGTTGTTTATTCTGAAATTTGGTTTTTCTTTTTCTATTGATTGTGTATGTTTATGTTTGAGTTTTTTGCTTATGTTTACAATAAAGGTTACTTTAAAAACTAAAAAAAAACTATCTATCTATCTATCTACAGTGGTGTGAAAAACTATTTGCCCCCTTCCTGATTTCTTATTCTTTTGCATGTTTGTCACACAAAATGTTTCTGATCATCAAACACATTTAACCATTAGTCAAATATAACACAAGTAAACACAAAATGCAGTTTGTAAATGGTGGTTTTTATTATTTAGGGAGAAAAAAAAATCCAAACCTACATGGCCCTGTGTGAAAAAGTAATTGCCCCCTGAACCTAATAACTGGTTGGGCCACCCTTAGCAGCAATAACTGCAATCAAGCGTTTGCGATAACTTGCAATGAGTCTTTTACAGCGCTTTGGAGGAATTTTGGCCCACTCATCTTTGCAAAATTGTTGTAATTCAGCTTTATTTGAGGGTTTTCTAGCATGAACTGCCTTTTTAAGGTCATGCCATAGCATCTCAATTGGATTCAGGCCAGGACTTTGACTAGGCCACTCCAAAGTCTTCATTTTGTTTTTCTTCAGCCATTCAGAGGTGGATTTGCTGGTGTGTTTTGGGTCATTGTCCTGTTGCAGCACCCAAGATCGCTTCAGCTTGAGTTGACGAACAGATGGCCGGACATTCTCCTTCAGGATTTTTTGGTAGACAGTAGAATTCATGGTTCCATCTATCACAGCAAGCCTTCCAGGTCCTGAAGCAGCAAAACAACCCCAGACCATCACACTACCACTACCATATTTTACTGTTGGTATGATGTTCTTTTTCTGAAATGCTGTGTTCCTTTTACGCCAGATGTAACGGGACATTTGCCTTCCAAAAAGTTCAACTTTTGACTCATCAGTCCACAAGGTATTTTCCCAAAAGTCTTGGCAATCATTGAGATGTTTCTTAGCAAAATTGAGACGAGCCCTAATGTTCTTTTTGCTTAACAGTGGTTTGCGTCTTGAAAATCTGCCATGCAGGCCGTTTTTGCCCAGTCTCTTTCTTATGGTGGAGTCGTGAACACTGACCTTAATTGAGGCAAGTGAAGCCTGCAGTTCTTTAGACGTTGTCCTGGGGTCTTTTGTGACCACTCGGATGAGTCGTCTCTGCGCTCTTGGGGTAATTTTGGTCGGCCGGCCACTCCTGGGAAGGTTCACCACTGTTCCATGTTTTTGCCATTTGTGGATAATGGCTCTCACTGTGGTTCGCTGGAGTCCAAAGCTTTAGAAATGGCTTTATAACCTTTACCAGACTGATAGATCTCAATTACTTCTGTTCTCATTTGTTCCTGAATTTCTTTGGATCTTGGCATGATGTCTAGCTTTTGAGGTGCTTTTGGTCTACTTCTCTGTGTCAGGCAGCTCCTATTTAAGTGATTTCTTGATTGAAACAGGTGTGGCAGTAATCAGGCCTGGGGGTGGCTACGGAAATTGAACTCAGGTGTGATACACCACAGTTAGGTTATTTTTTAACAAGGGGGCAATTACTTTTTCACACAGGGCCATGTAGGTTTGGATTTTTTTTCTCCCTAAATAATAAACACCATCATTTAAAAACTGCATTTTGTGTTTACTTGTGTTATATTTGACTAATGGTTAAATGTGTTTGATGATCAGAAACATTTTGTGTGACAAACATGCAAAAGAATAAGAAATCAGGAAGGGGGCAAATAGTTTTTCACACCACTGTATCTATCTATCTATCTATCTATCTATCTATCTATCTATCTATCTATCTATCTATCTATCTATCTATCTATCTACCTTCATCATTTTGGCCACATTCCCCCCACCACTCTTACCATTTCCTTTCAGTTTCCAACATTGATGAGTTATGTAGGACTTCTTCTCTGACCATTTCCAGTTTGTGAAGCCCCTCCAGTTGGTTATTTGATCTTCTCCTTTTCCCTCAGCTGTGACTGTTTTTATTTTTTTTACTTTATTTACTGCACACGGACTGTGTAGTCCATCTTGATTTTACTGTTTGTTTGGATGCTTCAGGTCTCTTTATAGCTCCGTTGTGGATACAAGTCTTTTACAGAAATGGTGAAAGCATGTGTGTACTAATATGTGTAAATGTTTTTTTGTGTACTTGTGTGTGTAAATCATGATGTGTATGTGTGAGTGTGGATATCGGTGTGTATTTGTGTTTCAGACGGGCTCCAGGATTTGCGTGTTTCTATTGGTGTGTATGCCCCATGCCGCTGTATGTTGATGTGTGTGTGTGTGTTTTTATAGACCTTCCTTCCTTCCTTCCTTCCTCCCTACCTGCCTGTCCACCTGTACGCGTATTGTAGGTGTGACATACCTGTGGTGGTCGCCTATTCCAGTAGGACGGGTGACTGAATGCCAGCGGCAGCTGATTAAATTGACGTTTCTCTTTGAGGCCGGCGGGGTATCTGAGTGGGGAGGAGCGGCCGATTACTCAACACGTGTTTGACCTTCTTCAACCCCGGACTACGGCGTCTAATTCACACGCGATAAGCAGCACTTTAATTACACAAGCGTGTGGGCTGTGAACAGAGCTTCTGACTTGGTGAAAAAGGAAGCAGGGCATCAATTATGCATGCATGTTTTAGGTTACAGCAGCAGCAGGAGCGGCACTGCACTGGCACTGGTCACATACGACCTGGAGGTGCCAGGAGGTCCGTCACCGTGCCAGCCTAGTGCTTGCAGCTCAGTACACTTGGAGCGTGTACTCACCCACGTGTTTTTGCTTTTGTGTGTGTGTGTGTCACTGCAGGACATGGACCTGATCGACATCTTATGGAGGCAGGATATAGACCTTGGTGCAGGGCGGGAAGTCTTTGATTACATCCATAGGCAGAAGGAGTGCGAGCTCGAGAAGCAGAAGAAACTGGAAGAGGAGCGCCAGGAGCAAGTGCAGCAGGAGAAAGAGAAAGCCTGGCTGTCCCAGCTGCACCTGGACGAAGAAACAGGAGAGTTTGTTCCTCGGCCAGCTCCACCTAGCAAGCCTGAGAGTCCCCCATTGTCCAGTGAGCAGGTATGTGGGGTGGTGGCCCGAAGGAATAAGGTTCATTTTTGCTTGACTGTTGTGCCATTTTGAGTTTACTGATACCCCTTTGAATGTTTTCAGAATGTCCCAAATGCTGAGGAAGTCCTCTCCTTTGACATGTGCATGCAGCTCCTGGCTGAGACCTTCCCACTGGTAGATGAAGTCCAGGTGAGTGAGCTGGGGTGGTCCCCCACCCTGGAATATATATATATTATATACGTCATATGAAAAAGTTTGGGAACCCCTCTCAGCCTGCATAATAATTGACTCTCCTTTCAACAAAAAAGATAACAGTGGTATGTCTTTCATTTCTGAGGAACATCTGAGTACTGCGGTGTTCTCCAAACAAAGATTTTTAGTGACGCAGTATTTAGTTGTATGAAATTAAATCAAATGTGAAAAACTGGCTGTGCACAAATGTGGGTCCCCTTGTCACTTTGCTGATTTGAATGCCTGTCACTGCTCAATTCTGATTACTTACAACACCAAATTGGTTGGATGAGCTCGTTACGTCTTGAACTTCATAGACAGGTGTGTCCAATCATGAGATATAAAGGGATTTAAGGTGGTCAATTACAAGTTGTGCTTCCTTCCCTTTGACTCTCCTCTGAAGAGTGACAGCATGGGATCCTCAAAGCAACTCTCCAAAGATCTGAAAACAAAGATTGTTGAGTCTCCTGGTTTAGGGGAAGGCTACAAAAAGCCATCTCAGAGGTTTAAACTGTCAGTGTCTGTAACTGTAAGGAATGGAATCAGGAAATGGAAGGCCACGGGCACAGTTGCTGTTAAACCCAGCAGGTCTGGCAGGCCAAGAAAAATATAGGAGCGGCATATGAACAGGATTGTGAGAATGATTACAGACAACCCACAGATCACCTCCAAAGACCTGCAAGAACATCTTGCTGCTGATGGTGTATCTGTACATCGTTCTACAGTTCAGCGCAATTTGCACAAAGAACATCTGTATGGCAGGGTGATGAGAAAGAAACTCACACCACAAACAGAGTCGCTTGTTGTATGCCAATGCTCATTTAGACAAGACCGATTCATTTTGGAACAAAGTGCTTTGGACTGATGAGACACAAATGGAGTTATTTGGTCAGAACAAAAAGCGATTTGCATGGCGGAAGAAGAACACCGCATTCCAAGAAAAACACCTGCTACCTCCTGTCACATTTGGTGGAGGTTCCATCATGCTGTGGGGCTGTGTGGCTAGTTCAGGGACTGGGGCCCTTGTTAAAGTCGAGGGTCAGATGAATTCAACCCAATATGAACAAATTCTTCAGGATAATGTTCAAGCATCAGTCACAAAGTTGAAGTTACGCAGGGGTTGGATATTCCAACAAGACAATGACCCAAAACACAGTTGGAAATCTACAAAGGCATTCATGCAGAGGGAGAAGTACAATGTTCTGGAATGGCTGTCACAGTCCCCTGACTTGAATATCATCGAAAATCTATGGGATGATTTGAAGCAGGCTGTCCATCAAATTGAACTGAACTGGAGAGATTTTGTATGAAGAATGGTCAGAAATACCTCCATCCAGAATCAGACACTCATCAGAGGCTACAGGAGGACAGCGTCTAGAGGCTGTTAGATTTACAAAAGGAGGCTCAACTAAGTATTGATGTCATATCTCTGTCGGGGTGCCCACATTTATGCACCCGTCTAATTTTGTTATGATGCATATTGCATATTTTCTGTTAATCCAATAAACTTAATGTCACTGCTAAAATACTACTGTGTCCATGAGGCATGTCAGATATTAAAAGGAAGTTGCTACTTTGACAGCTCAGCCAATGAGAAACAAAAATCCAAAGAATTAAGAGGGGATCGCAAACTTTTTCATATGACTGTGCATATATATATATATGTATATATATTTTAAAAAAGCCAAACTGGTGAGAGATTCGTAAAGATGCAAGCGTTGCAAATCCATGAGCAGGAGTGACCCACAAAAATGGCTACCTAGAGATACTACATGCACCTTACAACAATTACACAGCAACAGTGAGGTCTCTACAAAGATATACAAGTCCAAATATAGACCCTCGGCCATGCATAGGCCTTGTAAATTCATTTGGTGTACACACAGGAGGGGAGATCCATGCGCATACCTCTCTATAAGTACACATGCATGCACACCCAGATAGAGAGTCACGCACACTTCACTCATTCGCTCACCACTACAAAATGTACACGACGCAGCACAGAATACACGTGGCTGTACACACAACACGGCAGACAGATGCCAGCATATACACTACCAGCTCACGTACAAAACCACCCATTGAATAGGGACGGGCGTAGATACCTGAGCACTCAAACGGCTCTTACCGCTCGATGTTTGAGGCCAAACGGCCATCCAGACCCCGGCCACAGCTATCAGAGGGAGAGGTTGGTTAGTGCAACGGGCGCTGACAGTATGGCAGGCAGCGAGACAGCGATGATGCATTAGGAAGAATTTGGGGTCCATGGATGAGAACTGTGTCGAGTGTAGAGTATATAACATTATGGGGGTGTTAAGTGAATTTAGAAATGAACAACGGACCCGGAAATGAAGCCAAAAACCGTAAAATTGGGAAAGGTCAAAACTCTAAACGCTAAGCAAAGATCACGATGTCCATTGATTACATTTATATGTTTTTCTGAGTCATTTATGGCTTTTGATAAGACAGATCTGAATCCTGCTTTCATGTCGTTTTAATTATGTCACACATTTTTCACTTTATACTTTTGTTTTCGCCTCAACAACAATTATAGCCGCCAGGGTCAGGTGGAACTTCTATAGGACAGGAGAGCCTTCTCCCCCTGGTGGCACCCAAGGATCCCAGCAAGGGCCACCCATCAGGACTACAGCTCCCATGGTGCCCTCAAGGTCTACAAATAGGAGTCCCACCCTTGGGTGCTGCCACTTAGCATACTGGGGGAACACCTGGCCATCCCACAGGCAGTGTGTCTCTCTGCTCCTTCGATTGTAGCGGCCTCCCAGCCGGGAAAGGGAACCTCCATCCTGGCCAGGGTGCCAATCCATCCATGTGGTGCAGCCATTTTGAGGACATCCTGGGCAGGTGAAGGTGGACCTCCATTCCAGCCAAGATGCTAAGCTATCTCTGCTTTCCATCACAACATGTACTTTATAAGAGCAGGTATGCATACACACAGGAATACATAAGCACAACTCTCTCTCTCTCTATATATATATAGTATATAGTCATTACGCAATTAGATATTTATAAAGTTTCTAATTGTATTTTATCTATGAACTTGTTCCACCACTCTGAGGCTGCAGTCATTTACAAAAGTTATTAAAAAAAATGGAATTGAAAGAAAAAAACTGAAATCACACAAAAGATTTTATAAATGAAAAGGAATCGCACTACATGACAGAGAGAGATTGATATCAACAGCACTATATGATAAACTGAATATACTGTGTATGATATAGTGTTATCCATCCATCCATTTTCCAACCCGCTGAATCCAAACACAGGGTCACGGGGGTCTGCTGGAGCCAATCCCAGCCAACATAGGGCACAAGGCAGGAACCAATCCCGGGCAGGGTGCCAACCCACCGCAGGACACACACACATACCCACACACCAAGCACACACTAGGGCCAATTTAGAATCGCCAATCCACCTAATCTGCATGTCTTTGGACTGTGGGAGGAAAGCCACGCAGACACGGGGAGAACATGCAAACTCCACGCAGGGAGGACCCGGGAAGCGAACTCAGGTCTCCTAACTGAGAGGCAGCAGCACTACCACTGTGCCACCGTGCCACCCATATAGTGTTATGTAATAGATAAAAATTAAATTAATAGAGAAGCAGCAGGATGAGAGAGACACTATAGATAGATAGATAGATAGATAGATAGATAGATAGATAGATAGATAGATAGATAGATAGATAGATAGATAGACATGAAAGTCACTATATGATAGGTAAGAAAGGCACTATATGATAGATAGATAAATAGATATGAAAGGTGCTATATAATAAATAGATAGATAGATATGAAAGGCACTATATAATAGATAGACATGAAAGTCACTATTTAAAATGGATATGATAGGCACTATATGATAGATAGATAGATAGATAGATAGATAGATAGATAGATAGATAGATGTGAAAGGCACTAAATGATAGATAGATAGATAGATAGATAGATAGATAGATAGATAGATAGATAGATAGATAGATAGATGTGAAAGGCACTAAATGATAGATAGATAGATAGATAGATAGATAGATAGATAGATAGATAGATAGATAGATAGATAGATAGATAGATAGATAGATGTGAAAGGCACTAAATGATAGATAGATAGATAGATAGATAGATAGATAGATAGATAGATAGATAGATAGATAGATAGATAGATAGATAGATGTGAAAGGCACTAAATGATAGATAGATAGATAGATAGATAGATAGATAGATAGATAGATAGATAGATAGATAGATAGACATGAAAGTCACTATATGATAGGTAAGAAAGGCACTATATGATAGATAGATAAATAGATATGAAAGGTGCTATATAATAAATAGATAGATAGATATGAAAGGCACTATATAATAGATAGACATGAAAGTCACTATTTAAAATGGATATGATAGGCACTATATGATAGATAGATAGATAGATAGATAGATAGATAGATAGATAGATAGATAGATAGATAGATAGATAGATAGATAGACATGAAAGTCACTATATGATAGGTAAGAAAGGCACTATATGATAGATAGATAGATAAACATGAAAGGCACTACATGATAGATAGATAGATATGAAAGGTGCTATATAATAGATAGATAGATGGGAAATACACTATATGATAGATAGATATTTGCACTGTATTATAGATTGATAGTGTAAAGCACTATGTGAGAAATAATAGATAGATAGATAGATAGATAGATAGATAGATAGATAGATAGATAGATAGATAGATAGATAGATAGATAGATAGATAGATAGATAGATAGGAAATGCACTATATGATGGATAGATATTTGCACTGTATTATAGATTGATAGTGTAAAGCACTATGTGAGAAATAAAAGTAAAATGCATTTATAATAGATAGGTGGATGGGAAAGGCACTATATAATAGCAAAGGCACTATAATTAAGACAATATGTATAGGACAGATAGAAATGAAAGACACTGTTTAAAAGAATGATGAACAGATAGATAGTGTAAGGCACTAGTCACAGGATTGTTAGAAATGAAAGGCAATATAAAACCCATAGGAAGGGCACTATATAATATTGGTCTTGTTTTTGCCTGATTCACTGTGGTTTTTGGGGTGTTGTACCGTGACAGTGCCCACCTTCCCCTGGATATGCCACAGAGTTGAGATGCCAGTAATGAGCTGACATTTGCTCTTATGCTGATTTCTTCTTTCCCTTCCATTGTATCTTCAGGTTGCTTCACAGCCCCCAGCTCCGGAGCCCACCGAGGACAGCCAGGTCCTGCTGGCTCCCCTCCCGCCTCCACAGACTCAGGACCCTGTGCTCATGTCACCCTTTCTGGACAGCAAATCTGAACAGGATATGGAACAAGCTTGGCAGGAGCTTCTCTCCATTCCCGAATTACAGGTGAGGATTAAAATAGGGAACTAAAAAAAAAAAAAAAACCCTTCTAAAGTATTTGGGGGGTGTGCAAGCCTCCTTTTGTGTCCCAGGTATTAAACAGGTGTGCCTCTGGTGATCATATTTCCCTTCCGTCTCATGTTTTAGCGCCAGGTCTTTTCTTCCCTAGCAGCAATCGGCTTAATTAAAAGCAGTTTGGCCTTTATTGTCAGGGTCGCATGGGAATTCATTATATCTTGGCACTGTACCCTCAGGTTATTTATAGCCCGCCATTGCCTTTTTTTTTTTCCTCATTAACTTCATCCTTGTTTACTCCTTGGCTTTCAGTAAGCATACCGAGAGAAAGGGCCGGAATCCAAGTGAGGCGACACACGCAGTGTCACGAGTCTGTGAGCGCTACCCACCTCTGTGCCAACCATCCATCCATTCTTTAGGCTGCAGAGCAGGGGAAGCTGGAGCCAATATCAGGAAAGGTTTGGGTACAAGGTAGGAACAATCCTTGGACATGACGCCAGACCATTTCTGGGCGAACACACACACACACACACACACACACACACACACACACACACCAAGGCCAATTTAGCATCCCCCAGCCTGCATTTCTTTGGATTATGGGAGGAAACCCACACCAACACGGGGAGAACGTGCAAGGAGGACTGTCATTATTGGTGAAGTGGATGGTGTATGTTAAAGCTAATACTAATCTAATTAATCAATCCTTCAACAATTTTGTAGTGCCTTTCACAGAGAGTATAATGAGTCTCTATATCATCATTATTATTAAGTACAATGATGACTGTCTATCCATTTTCTGTAATTAGCAGTTGAAGAGCCTAGCCTGGCAAGGGCATGGCTGGAAATGAGCGTGAATGGGGTGCCAGTCTGTCGCAGGGCAAACTCATGCACATGGCAGTTCAGGTACCCAATGTGCACATCGATGGGGTATCAGAGGAGTATTAAAGGCAATCCACTCCGACACGGGGAGAACATGCACATTGTACATAGAGAGGGGACCGGGCATGGGATTCACACGCGGACCCCTCAGAGGTGCTAAGCAGTCAGCTTTTAAAATAGTTCAGATATCTGTTATATTATTGATGGCTCAGTCTTTATTTCTGTAGTTATCAGATCTATTAAATAAATGATTTAAATGGGATAACATTCTCAAATCTGGATAACACAATTCAGGGTCCTGCCAGGGGGTGGAGCCTATGCCAGCTGCCAGACACACACACACACGCACGCTAGCACATGTTCTGCACACACATGACTGCAGAGTCGTGGCACGCCATTCTGCAATTAGAGGAGCTGCACGTATAGCCTGTGGCACTTATTGGGCACTCATGACCCTAATAGGTTGTAGGCTTCTCATGCCAGGCTGCTCCCCATGCATTTGCCCAGTATGTACGGGCACAGTTTTAAAGAGCCATCGGGTATCTGGGCCCCCAGGATGTAGATTCCTCATCTGGTGAACGTGGCCATGCCGTGTGCTTCAAAGCCTTTTTTTTTTTTTTTTTTAATGGCTCCTCTTGTTTCTCCCCGACTGAGAAGCAGGCGGAGAGTGAGCCCTTGGCACAGCTGTCTTTTACCCCCACCAAAACCCCCCAAATCCCAATATGGTGTTCGTCGTGGAATGCGGCACAGAAACAGGCAATATAACTTAATGACTTGCGCATGTGGAAAGACGCCAGCTTTGAAGTCAATTGGACAAAGCTGCCAACCTTAAAGAGATGGAGAGTTTCAAAGCGAGGGGCTCAACTGACCTGAACAGCTGCCCTGGCATGCAGGCTCTCAGAATCATGAGGTAATAAAAAAATTTGATGAGCTCTGATGGGGCCGTTTGTCACCTACTGGAGCTGGGAGGCTCCGCTCCGTCGGGTGTTTCCTACATGCAGGGGGCACTGTTCTTCTGCAGACCCTATCCCAGTGTCCCCCGCCATACTAGTAGGTTTAGAGTGTCATTGTCACATTCTTATCTGCTAGTGCTAATCAACATGCAACACATTGCCACTCTTTGACGATGATGATTGGTGTAGGGGATGCTCTTGTAGTCCCTAGGCTGCGGCGGGCCCTCTAAACCTAAAGGGCCCCCTCATCAGACCTCCACAAAGCCAGCCACAAAAATATAGATTGAATTTTTGAAAATATATACCTTGTGCATTTTTAGGCTAAAGAAAACATTGAGAACTGAGTACGTCATGTTGTGTGACGTTATAAATTACTACTAAGTCTGTGTTCCCAGACTGGGTGGGGAGAGATGAATGTCTAGGAGCATGCTGGGTGGGGCGAGATGTCTGAGTGGCAGCAGTGTGTATCCTTAAAGTCAGGAGAATCTGGAAAGGTGCTATATAAAACCACACAATTCAGTCCCCATCAGCAGGCAGTTAAAGATTGTGAGGATGAGAATCTTATCACTGTATATACTGATGATCCAAACATTTATGACCACCTGCCTAATATGGTCCTTTGTGCGATGACCTGCCGAGGCAAGGAGTGGACAAGATCTCTGAAGGTGTCCTTGGTATCGGACAGCAGAATGTGAGCAGCAAATCCACTAAATCTTGGAAGCTGGTGAGGAGGAACTGCCGTGGATCGGACTTGTTCTTCTCAATCACATCCCACTGATTGAGATCTGGGGAATTTGGAGACCAGGGCAACACTTTGGAACTCCTCATCATAATTTGTGCAATGTGACGGGGCACATTATCATACGGAATCCTGCAACTTCCACTGGGGAATACCGTTGCCATGAAGGGATGTACCTGGTCTACAGCAATGTTTAGGTAGAGGTGCCCAGGGCTTCCCAGCAGAACATTGCCCAAAATATCACACTCCCTTCAACCGACTTGTCTTCTTCTCACAGTGCATCTTGGTGCCATTCATCGTCTGTGAACATGCTGGGTGGGGCTAGATGTTTGAGTGGCAGCTGTCCACATCCTTTAAATCAGGAGGGTGGAGATATTCTGATGAACAAATAAATCAAATCCCCATGCGGATGTTAGTGCTTGGCTCTATGGGGCATCATCTCAGTGATGATGAAGGGTGTATGGGCGATTGCTGATACCGTGATACTAAAGAGTGTATGGGCGATGGATGGTAATGTGATACTAATGAGTGTATCAGAAATTGCCAATACTGAGATACTAAAGAGTTTATCAGCGACTGCTGATACCGTGATACTAAAGGGTGGAGTGACGATTGTTGATAATGTGATAGTACAGAGTTTATTGGTGATTGCTGATGCTGTGATACTTAAAGGTGTATCACCTATGACTGATGCCGTGATATTTATGGTATATCAGTGATTGTTGATGCCATGATACATAAGGGTGTATTGTTGAATGCTGATACTGTGATAATAAAGGGAGTATCAACGATTGCTGATAACTGTGATACTAAAGGATTCTGCAGAAATTGCTGATACCATGATACTTAAGAGCGTATCATCGATTGTTGATGCTGTGATACTTAAGGGAGTTTCATCGATTGCTGATACCATGGTACTAAAAGGTGCAGCGGTGATTGCTGGTACTGTGATACTAAAGGGTAGAGTGACAATTGCTGATGCCATAATACTTAAGGGTGTATCATTGATTGTTGATGCTATTGATACGTAAAGGTGTATTGTTGAATGCTGATATTGTGATAATAAAGGGAGTATCAACGATTGCTGATAACTGTGATACTAAAGGGTGCAGCAGCAATTGCTGATGCCATAATACTTAAGGATGTATCATTGATTGTTGATGCAGTGATACTTAAGGGACTTTCATCGATTGCTGATACCATGATACTTAAGGGTGGAGTGACGATTGCTGATAACGTGATAGTAAAGGATGAATTGGCGATTGCTGATGCTGTGATACTTAAAGGTGTATCGCCTATGACTGACGCTGTGATATTTATGGGTATATCAGTGATTGTTGATGCCATGATACATGAGGGTGTATTGTTCAATGCTGATATTGTGATAATAAAGGGAGTATCAACGATTGCTGATAACTGTGATACTAAAGGGTGCAGCAGCAATTGCTGATACCATGATACTTAACTCTTTTAGGGCTAATTTTTTTTTGTTTCTTTTCTCCCAGGGCTGAATATTTTTCCAAAAACTAACATTTTTTAAAAAAGAACACAAAGCAATTGTTTAACATATCAAATCAACAAAAAATATTTACTTTTGACAAATGTTACTGTCTTGCATGTTGTATGAGCCTGAATTCTCTATGATTTCACATACATATCACATACATTTTACACAGCAAAGTCTGATCTCGCTCAAAGCAGCCAATTTCAGTCATTGCCACATTGCACTCCTTACAATACGTGTTGCTTTGGTGCCTATTTTTCAATTGTCTGTTGCTGCACTTTCTCACATATATTGTTAGTGTGTACTGTAGAGAGAGAAGTCACCCATTTGCCATCGTGCCATGCCACTGCCACCAAGTTTTCTGCCTGCATGAAAACCGTATTGTCACCTCTTTTCATCTTCTGAAACTTTATGAACTTTATGTATGGCATTATAGCCTGGCTCACCCCATGGGATTTGCTTCTGTTTATTACAGAAGTGAATAAAACTTTGCAGCAGCACGTACCTAAGCCACCAGGGGACAAAACACGTTTGGGCCAATGCTCCCTGAAGTTATATCACCAGTTCTGTCCCATCTCTATTTGTAATGCCACAGCGCGCTTCATCTCGTCTTTCGTTGTGGGTTTCCACTTTGAAAAACGAGAATGCGATGCAAACGCAGCCCGCGATTCAAAAAAAATCTCTGCCTACCTGTTTGTCTCGTCTGACAGTAGCTGAAAAGCAGCATCAGGAGAGAGCAGCCTGAAGTACAGCAGCTGGTGATCTGTCGTGTCCAAAAGCAAGCCATGCCGTCTTGTAAACTCCGGTAGCCAGATCGGCTCTCAACGGATCAATGTATGTGTATTTATCCCATGCGAACCTTGCCGTAGATGCATCGGCTGCGCGAAGGCACTCAACTGGCAGCAGATCCGCTCGCGCAGCATCGGCTGGTGTCTGATCAGCTGATGCCTGCTTCTAACTCTCTTGCTCGATCTCCTGATCACTGCCAATAAAGTCCGATTCTGAAAAATCACGAGTCCGACTCCGCGGTAATGCGCAAAACATCGTCTGCCGAGTGTTTTCTTTTCTGCACTTGCTTCGCTGCCTTTTCACATGTCGGTGCCATCTTGCCTTTGTTTACATTTCGCAACTCACGCACACGCAAGGTTTATTTGCCGAGTCAACGAGTCTAACATTCCTCCAAGCACAGAGGGAATGCCTGTGACGTGACAGTGAGATTTGTCGCCATTAACAGCTGATTGTCGCCCTTTATCCCTGGATGTCGACTTTTGTCGACATTCGCCTTCAACCCCTCCTGTCGACAAAAGTCGACATCCACCCTAAAAGAGTTAAGAGCGTATCATCAATTGTTGATGCTGTGATACTTAAGGGAGTTTCATCGATTGATGATACTGTGATATTTAAGGGAGTTTCATCGATTGCTGATACCATGGTACTAAAAGGTGCAGCGGTGATTGCTGGTACTGTGATACTAAAGGGTGGAGTGACAATTGCTGATGCCATAATACTTAAGGGTGTATCATTGATTGTTGATGCTATGATACGTAAAGGTGTATTGTTGAATGCTGATATTGTGATAATAAAGGGAGTATCAACGATTGCTGATAACTGTGATACTAAAGGGTGCAGCAGTAATTGCTGATGCCATAATACTTAAGGATGTATCATTGATTGTTGATGCAGTGATACTTAAGGGACTTTCATCGATTGCCGATACCATGATACTTAAGGGTGGAGTGACGATTGCTGATAACGTGATAGTAAAGGATGTATTGGCGATTGCTGATGCTGTGATACTTAAAGGTGTATCGCCTATGACTGACGCTGTGATATATATGGGTATATCAGTGATTGTTGATGCCATGATACATAAGGGTGTATTGTTGAATGCTAATATTGTGATAATAAAGGGAGTATCAACGATTGCTGATAACTGTGATACTAAAGGGTGCAGCAGCAATTGCTGATGCCATAATACTTAAGGGTGTATCATTGATTGTTGATGCTGTGATACTAAAGGGTGGAGCCCTTTAACAGAAGTTGGTATTCGGCCTTTAGTACAGTAGTGGCGGGCATTCCACTACTCTTTTGTGATTTGGTTCTTTTGTGCTACCTGTTTAAGAGAATGGATTCATTTGATTCGTTTGATTCATTAACAGGATCCGGGGCTGGTAATGTTCCCTGAGATAATGATTCAGTTTGAGTTAAATGCACGAGAATCATGTGACTTGTTTACAGCTAATGATTTAGTTTGAGAATCATGTGACTCCATCAGTGTTTCCTGGGATCTTGGTCGCTGTAGAAAGGCACTGTATTAAAATCCCTACCCTTCAGTGTGTTACCCTCATTGAGTCACTTCACTTAGTCTAATACATGGATGCAATAGTTCTATTATAAGTGCCACTTAGAGTGGGTTCATTATGGAAAGGCACTATATAAAACTACAATAGCAGCCAGTTATGTTGATGTCACCACTACATAGGCTGATATGCCAGAACATTATGACTACCTGCCTAATATGTTGTTGCTCCTCCATATGCTGACCCACCACTGGCTTGTCTTCTTCTCATAGTGCATCCTGGTGCCATTCATAGTCTGGGAGCATGCTGGGTGGGGCTAGATGTTTGCGTGGCAGCATGTCCGCATCCTTTAAAAGAAGAGGGTTTGAGACAGAGGGCAGAGACTTTCTCAGGAAGAAATAAATCGGACCATCTATGCAGGCATCAGTGCTTGGCTCTATGAGGCATGGACTCTTTATGACCTCTGAAGGTAAACTGTTGTATCTGGAAGCAGGACGTTAGCGGCATATCCTCTGACTTCCGCCTCCATGGATCGGACTTGTAGATTCAGCTCATCCCACTGATGCTCAATTGGATTGAGATCTGGGGAACTCAGAGGCCATTTTGAATGAAGACCTTGAACTTCTCATTGTGCTTCTGAGCAGCTTTGGCAGGGTGCATCAGGGTGCATTATCCTGCTAAAAGATGCCAGTTCCACTGGGAAATATCATTCCCATGAATGAGTGTGCCTGGTCTGGAATGATGTTTAGGTAGGTGGTACACGTCAAATCGAAGTCAACACAAATGCCCTGACCTAGGGTTTCCAGAACATTGCTGAAAACAACACATTCCCTCCACTGCCTCGTCTGTCCTGGTGACATGACTTCTTTAAATAAACCTCATATGTGTACCTGGCTGCCCATATGATGCAACAAAAAATGGGATTCATCAGATTAGGGACCTTCTTCCATTGATGTAAGGTCCAAATTCGCATGAATGAGTGTGCCTGGTTCTGGAATGATGTTTAGGTAGGTGGTACATGTCCAATCGACGTCAACACAAATGCCCTGACCTAGAGTTTCCAGAACATTGCTGAAAACACCAAATTCTCTCCACTGCCTTGTCTGTCCTGGTGACATCTCTTCTTTAAATAAACAACATAAGTGTACCTGGCTGTCCATATGATGCAACGAAAAATGGGATTCATCAGATTAGGGACCTTCTTCCATTGATGTAAGGTCCAATTTGGACCTTCGTGTGCCCATTGTAGGCACTTTTGACAGTGGGCAGGGGTTAGCACGGGCACTCTGTTTCATATGCAGAAGCATCCGATGCACCATGTGTCATGACAGATTACTACTGTAACTGTCATTTAAATTAATCTGTGCCACAGTAGACTAGATGGCATAGCCTTCGTTGTCCCCTCACATTGATGAGTCTTGCTTTATGGTCTTTCCCTCCTCGGACAGTAGGTAGACCCGGTTAATGGCCCTTTCCAGTCACTCAGGCTGCCCAGATCTTCTGCATTCCATACATGGACTACGAATACCTCATGTCAGCTTACCACCCTGACCTTGACTTGTTATGGGATAGTTGACGTCATTCTTTTCAGCTTCTCTTCTAATAACGTGTAATTACTAGGGGGCTCTGTCCCATGCTCGCTTCGCTCACCAACCCCCGGGCGGGCACAACGCACTAGCCTCTTTGCAGTTCTGCTGCTCGCGTATGGGGAAGCGGATGTACAATTTAAACAGATTGTTATTTTCATGGGAATTGTTACATATGCATCAACACAGCGTATAACTGCCCGTGTTTGAATTTCATTTCTTTCTCTCTATTAAATAAGATGACTTTTTCGAATGTTTGGCTCTGTGATTAGTTAATTGTCTTTTGAAAGCTATTCTCACCGGAAACTGTTAATGTTTTAATACGAATGGCATATCAAGATCTCCTTTGGTGTCTAATGTTATCCGCGGAAGATGTACTACATGACCTTTCTTGGATACATCCTTCTTTCTACAGTAATTCGTGCGGAGGAAGACCGGACGTTGTTAACGGTTGTAGATATTCTACGGGATGTTGTAAATTGTTGTTTTCATCATCCGCACGATCACCACTAACTGTTTCAGCAGAGTCTATTGATACGCATTTAACCAATCTGCCGTGTAACCGAATGACAATTTTGGACGCACTTAACCAATTTGATGTGTAACCGATCAACATTTTTTCTGCGTTAATTCGTTTGACTTCCTCGTTTCTCGGTGCTAGGATTGCTCGTGAGTGAATTTCGTTTCTTTCTCTCTAATAAATAAACTGACTTTTTCGAGCATTTGTCTCCGTGATTTGTTAATTGTCATAGCAAAAGCTGTTCTAACGGGAAACTGTAAACGTTTTAATACGAATGGCATATCAAGATCTCTTTTGGTGTCTGATGTTATCCGCGGAAAATGTACTACATAATCTGTCTTGGATACATCCTTCTTTCTACAGTAATTCGTGCGTTGTAAGACCGGACATTGTTAACGGTTGTAGATATTCTACGGGATGTTGTAAATTGTTGTTGTCCTCATCCGCACGATCACCACCAACTGTTTCAGCATATTCTAGTGATACGTATTTAAACAATTTGCTGTGCAACCGAACGACAATTTTGGACACACTTTACCAATTTGATGTGTAACCGATCAACATTTTTTCTGCGTTAATTCGTTTGACTTCCTCATTTCTCTGTGTGTGCTAGGATTGAGCGTGAGTGAATATCGTTTCTCTCTCTCTAATAAATAAACCAACTTTTTCAAATGTTTGTCCCTGTGATTTGTTAATTGTCATAGCAAAAGCAATTCTAACAGAAAACTGTAAGCGTTTTAATACGAATGGCATGTCAAGATCTCCTTTGGTGTCTGATGTTATCTGCGGAAGATGTACTACATTGTCTGTCTTGTCACCTATTAAAATTTTACATGTCATTGCTGTGTAACTGATGGACAATTTTCACGTTAATTCGTTTCACTTCATCGTTTCTCGTTGCTAGGATTGCCCGTGTACTCATTTCCTCTGTTGATAACCCTTCGGGATGAAATTCATCAATAAGATTTGGACATACGGTGGCGCAGTGGTAGCGCTGCTGCCTCTAAGTAAGGAGACCTGTGTTTGCTTCCCGGGTTCTCCCCGTGTCTGCGTGGGTTTCCTCCGGGCGCTCCGGTTTCCTCCCACAGTCCAAAGACATGCAGGTTTGGTGCATTGGCGATTCTAAATTGTCCCTAGTGTGTGTGCTTGGTGTGTGGGAGTGTGTGTGTGCCCTGCAGTGGGCTGGCGCCCTGCCCGGGGTTTGTTTCCTGCCTTGCTCCATGTGTTGGCTGGGATTGGCTCCAGCAGACCCCCGTGACCCTGTAGTTAGGATATAGCAGGTTGGATAATGGATGGATGGATTTGGACATACACTGAAAAAAATAAGGTGATGATTCACACTTAATATTTTTAATCTGAACCAATATCATTCTTTTTAGCTTATTGATCCCACAATTTTTAAGTTGAATCATTTAGAGTGATTGGGTGCAATTCACTTGTTTTTTTACTGAAGTAAATCTATTTTTTAAGTTGTTCTTCTTTTTTGGCAGTTGGAAAGCCATCACACTGGAAAGTTCGACCGAAAGAATATACAAACGGCCCCTCAAACACAGCACATGAACAACCTAAAATATTAACTCTTTTAGGGCGGATGTCGACTTTTGTCGACAGGAGGGGTTGAAGGCGAATGTCGACAAAAGTCGGCATCCAGGGATAGAGGGCGACAATCAGCTGTTAATGGCGACAAATCTCACTGTCACGTCGCAGGCATTCCCTCTGTGCTTGGAGGAATGTTAGACTCGTTGACTCGGCAAATAAACCTTGCGTGTGCGTGAGTTGCGAAATGTAAACAATGGCAAGATGGCATCGACATGTGACAAGGGGGCGAAGCAAGTGCAGAAAAGAAAACACTCGGCAGACGATGTTTTGCGCATTATCGCGGAGTCGGACTCTTGATTTTTCAGAATCGGATTTTATTGGCAGTGATCAGGAGATCGAGCAAGAGAGTGAGAAGCCGGCATCAGCTGATCAGACACCAGCGGATCTGCTGCCAGTTGAGTGCCTTCGCGCAGCCGATGCATCTATGGCAAGGTTCGCATGGGATAAATACACAGACATTGATCCGTTGAGAGCCGATCTGGCTACCGGAGTTTACAAGACGGCATGGCTTGCTGTTGGACACGACAGATCACCAGCTGCTGTACTTCAGGCTGCTCTCTCCTGATGCTGCTTTTCAGCTACTGTCAGACGAGACAAACAGGTAGGCAGAGAATTTTTTTGAATCGCGGGCTGCGCTTGCATCGCATTCTCGTTTTTCAAAGTGGAAACCCACAACAAAAGACGAGATGAAGCGTGCTGTGGCATTACAAATAGAGATGGGACAGAACTGGTGATATAACTTCAGGGAGCATTGGTCCAAACGTGTTTTGTCCCCTGGTGGCTTTGGACAGGTTATGCAGCGTGGTGATAGGTACGTGCAGCTGCAAAGTTTTATTCACTTCTGTAATAAATGGAAGCAAATCCCATGGGGTGAGCCAGGCTTTAATGCCATACATAAAGTGCATAAAGTTTCAGAAGATGAAAAGAGGTGACAATACGGTTTTCATGCAGGCAGAAAACTTGGTGGCAGTGGCATGGCACGATGGCAAATGGGTGACTTGTCTCTCTACAGTACACACTAACAATATATGTGAGAAAGTGCAGCAACAGACAATTGAAAAATAGGCACCAAAGCAACACGTATGGTAAGGAGTGCAATGTGGCAATGACTGAAATTGGCTGCTTTTTAGCGAGATCAGACTTTGCTGTGTAAAATGTATGTGATATGTATGTGAAATCATAGAGTATTCAGGCTCATACAACATGCAAGACAGTAACATTTGTCAAAAGTAAATATTTTTTGTTGATTTGATATGTTAAACAATTGCTTTGTGTTCCTTTTTAAAAAATGTTAGTTTTTGGAAAAATTTTCAGCCCTGGGAGAAAAGAAAAAAAAAAAAAATTAGCCCTAAAAGAGTTAAGTCAACTGAAATAGGATTTTTACGTTTATAAAAATATATATATTTTATATATACATTTTTTTTACTTTGATTGAGATCTGAAACCAGATATTTCAAGCTACAACACTAAATGACTAATCTTAAGTTGCTTGAAAGAGAAAATTTACGTTGAATGAACAACATCAATGTTATACTTTTTTCAGTGTAATACGTCTTCTTTTATTGGGAACTTAAAGTAAAAAACATGTAAAAATGTATAAGAGCTGAGAGCACAGGAACTGCGTCTGACAAAAGCATTCACACGAATGAGAGGTGAGTGGACCGCGGGCGTGGTTGAAAATGACTGAGAGGAGGGCGGGACTTGAAAAAAATCTCTTGGAAAAAGTCTCGTCTCAAGATTTTCTTTTATAATAGAGAGACATTTTTTTTCTAATGAGTTCAAATGTGTCTTTTTTTTTTTAATTAGGACTGCCTGAACATGCAGAATACAAGTTTGATAGATATGCCCAGCTATGCAAACTCCAGCAAGCCTCAGGAAGTTCAAGATGCCAACTACAACTTCTATGTGGCCGAACCTCCAGACGTATTGAAAAGACCAAATACGGGCTGCCCAGCTGGCTTTCTCGGAGCTTATGATGGTCCTTACCCTGCAGGGTTACCACCTGAGCCAGTCAGCCAGATGACCGTAAATGCCTTAGATCTGAACGGGTCCTTCCTCTTCTATCCCGACCTAATGAACCCCAAGCCTAACAACAGTGAGCCCCTTGTGCCTGAAGTGGACGCATCCCTGACTGAAATCCTCAGTGACTCGCCAATGGATTTCGCTACCTTCTCAATGGAGGAGCCGTTTACGGGCAAAACAGTGCAAGAAGGTCCCGATATCCCCGACTCGGATTCTGGAGTCTCCATGGATTCGAGCCCAAAGGCGCCCTCTCCAGGCAACTCATTAGAATCATCCCTTTACAAAAGTGCATCATTCACAATCAATGACTCGGACATGGAAGAGTTGGACAGCAATCCTGGAAGTGTCCAAGCAGAATATGCAGAGATGTTCCCGGTGTCCTACCATATAGATGAGTACCAGGTTCCTGTCACCACATCGCAGTCCACACCGTTATCGACCCTAACTTCAGACGAGACAGACAGTGAGCCGCCTGGAAGCCCGGGTTACCTCAAGACTCCTTTCACCAAAGACAAGTCGAGGAGCCGCCTGGAGGCTCGTCTCTCACGAGACGAGCAGCGCGCCAAGGTGCTTCAGATCCCGTTCGCCATCGAAAAGATCATCAACCTCCCCGTGGAAGATTTCAACGAGCTGATGTCCAAACACCAGCTGAATGAGTCACAGCTGAGTCTGATCAGGGACATCCGTCGGCGTGGCAAGAACAAAGTTGCCGCCCAGAACTGCCGGAAGAGGAAGATGGAGAACATCGTGGGGTTGGAGTGCGAACTCGACTCGTTGAAGAACGAGAAGGAGAAGCTGTTGAAGGAGAAAGGGGAGCAGCACCAAAACCTGCGGCAGCTCAAGCAGCAGCTCAACAGCCTCTACCTTGAGGTCTTCAGCATGCTGCGTGACGAGGACGGAAAGCCCTACTCACCGAGCGAGTACTCGCTCCAGCAGACGTCCGATGGCAGCGTGTTTCTGGTTCCCCGGAGCAAGAAAGCGGAACTTAAGAAAGAGAAGAAGTAGGACAGCGACGGTCTGTCAACTGACTTGTTACGTTTCCTATTCTGTCGTAGTCATCTTGTTGTCCATCTCGTTTTTTGTTTTTGTTTTTGCGGAAGTCAGAAAGTCGAAAAATGAAAAAACGCAAAAAAATAACATTCTGCTGGATGGATCTTTTGGAAGGGAATTGGACTGTGGTGGCCTCGCATTTCTGTATAGTTTACACCTACTGTATATAGACCTGGTGGCGTAAGCATTGTTTTTACTTCTTCTAGAACTTTCTTTTGTACGCCTACAGCTTTTAGTTTAGTTTGTAAATAATTTCTATCTTATTTACTATGGGAGGAAAAAAAAAATCATAGATTTATATACTCGATATTTTAGGCTCCTGATCTTTGGTTGCACATTGTTGTACAGTTTATCCGATTTATCTTGAAAGGAATGATTTGTGGATCTCTGAACATCTCTGAACAATGACTGTAAGCTCTTTATAGCTACTATGATTTTCTCACGTTTTACTACCGAAGAATAAACTCTTCATTTAATAAAAGGCAGAGTTGCATTGGCTTTATTTTACTGGGGGTAGGGTTGTGTGGAGAGGGGGGTTAGGGTTAGATTGTTGATGCCATGATAACCTGATTGTTTAATGGAATCATGGAAAGTGAGAAGATGCCTGAGGAGTGGAGAAGAAGTGTACTGGTGTCGATATTTAAGAGTAAGAGGGATGTGCAGGACTGCAGTAACTACAGGGGGATAAAACTGGTGAGCCACAGCATGAAGTTATGGGAAAGAGTAGTGGAAGCTCAGTTAAGAAGTGAGGTGATGATTAGTGAGCAGCAGTTTGGTGTCATTCCAAGAAAGAGCACCACAGATGAGATGTTTGCTCTGAGGGTGTTGAAGGAGAAGTAGAGAGAAGGCCAGAAGGATTTGCATTGCGTCTTTGTGGACCTGAAGAAAGCAAATGACAGGGTGAGGAGAGAGGAGCTGTGGTGTTGTATGAGGAAGTCAGGAGTGGCAGAGAAGTACGTAAGAGTTGTACAGGATATGTACGAGGGAAGTGTGACTGTGGTGAGGTCTGCTGTAGGAGTGATGGAGGTGGGATTACATCAGGGATCGGCTCTGAGCCCTTTCTTATATGTAATGGTGATGGACAGGCTGACAGACGAGATTAGACAGGAGTCCCCGTGGACTGTGATGTTTGCTGATGACATTGTGATCTTTAGCGATAGTAGGGAGCAGGTTGAGGAGACCCTGGAGAGGTGGAGATCTGCTCTAGAGAGGAGAGGAATGAAGGTCAGTAGGACCACCAAGACAGAATACATGTGTGTGAATGAGAAGGAGGTCAGTGGAATGGTGAGGATGAAGGGAGTAGAGTTGGCGAAGGTGGACGAGTTTAAATACTTGGGATCAACAGTACAGAGTAATGGGGATTGTGGAAGAGAGTGCAGGCAGGGTGGAGTGGGTGAAGAAGAGTGTCAGGAGTCATTTGTGACAGACGGGTATCAGCAAGAGTGAAAGGGAAGGTCTGCAGGACGGTAATGAGACCAGCTGTGTTATATGGGCTGGAGACGGTGGCACAGGAGACAGAGCTGGAGGTGGCAGAGTTAAAGATGCTAAGATTTGCATTGGGTGTGACGAGGATGGACAGGATTAGAAATAAGGACATTAGAGGGTCAGCTCAAGTAGGACGGTTGGGTGACAAAGTCAGAGAGGTGAGATTGTGTTGGTTTGGACATGTGCAGAGGAGAGATATTAAGTATATTGGGAGAAGGATGCTAAGGATTGAGCTGCCAGGGAAGAGGAGAAGAGGAAGACCTAAGAGGAGGTTTATGGATGTGGTGAGAGAGGACATGCAGGTGATGGGGGTAACAGAACAAGATGGAGAAGACAGGAAGATATGGAAGAAGATGATCCACTGTGGCAACCCCTATTGGGAGCAGCTGAAAGAAGACAAAGAAGAGGGTTGTGTGTGAGGGGGTACATTGAGGAGAGAGGGTGATGACAGATCTCATGGGCTGGAGGGGCAGGGATTGAGGTCCATGCAGGGTAAGGACACCAACTTACAGTGCTGTGCAAACGTATTCACCCCCTTTTGCCATTTTATTACATTACAAACTGGAATTAAAATGGATTTATTGGTGTGTGTGTTTTGGGGGTTGTCACCATTTAATGCCATAACCCTTTGAAAGTGGAAAATATTTTTCTTGTGACACAAACATAAATAAAAAAAACAGAAATCCTGAATGTGCGTAAGTATTTGCCCCCATACCCAAAAATCAATATCTCTTTAAGCGCTGCAAGTCTATTGGTGAGTGACCACTGGGATTTTCACCTATTCCTCAACGCCAAGCTGCCCCAACACCTTCAAGTTTGATGATTGGTGTCCAGCCGTCTTCAAGTCATGCAATCGATTCTCCATTGGATTGAGGTCTGGGCTTTGAATTGGCCATTCCAAGACATGTAGATGTTTACCTTTAAACCAAATACCTCTTAGAGCTGCAAGTCTCCTGGTGAGTGTCTCTATTAGCTTAGCATACCTGGATACTGGGATTTTCACCTATTCCTCAAGGCCAGGCTGCACTAACTCCTTCAAGTGCGATGGGTTGCGTTGGTGTTCAGCCATCTTCAAGTCATGCAATCAATTCTCCATTGGATTGAGGTCCATTCCAAGACATTTCAATGTTTCTCTTTAAACCTCTCCAGTATCACTTTAGCAGTATGTTGAGGGTCATTCATTGTCCTGCTGGAAGGTGAACCCTTCATCCCAGTCTCAAATCTCTGGCAGACGCACAGGTTTTCCTCTACAGTCACCCTGTATTTGGTGCCATCCATCTTTCCTGGCCAGTTTTCCTGTCCCCCACCATGCTTCACTGTGAGAACGGTGTCCTCGGGGTGATGGGAAGTGTTGGGTTTGTGTGCCACACATGGCGTTTCCCATAATGGCCAAAATGTTCTACTATTTAAGTCAGACACATCTTCTTCCATGTGTTTGGAGAGTCCACCACAAGCTGTCTGGCCACTCTTCTATAAAGCCCCACATTGTGAAGTGTAGCTTAAAGTGGTCCTATGGACAGACACTTCCATCTCCACTGTGGTTCCTTGCAGTTCCTTCAGTGTTATCATTGGTTGCTTTGTTGCATCTCTTGATTAATACCTTCCTTGCCCAGTTTGTGCCTTCTCAGGGTTTGTAGTGGCACCACATTCTTTCCATTTTGTTGTAATGGATTTCTTGGGATATTCAAAGTTCGGGAGATATGTTGCTAATAACCCAACCCTGATCTCTACGTCTCCACAACTGTTGTCCTTGACCTGTCTGGAGTGCTCCTTGGTCTTCATGTTGCTTGCTTAGTGCTGTTGCAGAGTAAGAGAGGCCTTTCAGGACAGACATCACGTGACAGATCATGTGACACTTTGATTGCATGCAGGTGGACCCTCAGCAGCCAATCATGTGACTTCTGAAGTGAATTGGTTGGACCTGATCTTATTTAGGAGTGTCAAAGCAAAGAGGGTGAATTCTTATGAAATCAAAAGGTCTCAGTTTTCACTTGTTTTTTCATCATTCTCCACGATGTTTGGGACAAGGACACACTTTTTCTTGATTTGCCCCTCTGCTCCACAGTTTAAAATTACAAATCAAACAATTCAGACATCATGATTAAAGTGCACACTGCAGACGTTCACTAAAGGGGATTTACAGACATTTACGATTTTTTTTTACATGATCTCCCCATTTCAGGGCACCATAATATTTGGGATAATTGGCATCACAAGTGTTTGTGACTCCTCAGGTGGGTTTCATGGCTTCATAAGAGACCTCGGCTTCCTTTCACTGTTTGAAGTCTGTAGCTGCCATTGTTCAACATGACAATGAAAGTCAAGGAAGCCATCATGAGGCTGAAAAACAAGACTCAGACCATTGGAGACATCAGTACGACGTTAGGATGACCAAAATCAACTGTCTGGAGTATTTTGAAGAAGAAAGAACACACTGGTGGGCTCAGGAATCACAACAGGACTTGTAGGCTTCTATCCAGCAGGGGGCGCTAGCTCCCTTGTTGGAATAAGTTCTTTTGTAATTGCGGCGTGTTACATAACCTGAAACTATATACAGGTAAAGTTCCATTACAACGAACTGCCAGGGACCTAAAAAATATTTGGATGTTGTTTTGTCTTGGTAGAGTAATATGTTGCTCTACTTTCCCCTTTTGTATTATTAATAAGTATCCTTTGTCAAAATGCCTAATCTCACAGACTTACCACTGTTTATAAGGTATTACAGTATATAACTTATCCTCACCTTCCCTTCTATATCTATAACCTCAGGCAATTAGGTGTAGTAAAAAGACAAGCAGGAGTTAAGTTGCACATAAAATAATGTATCATTGATAATAATCATAAATAATAACAATATGCAAAGTACATTTGAATATTGGCAACCATACAACCTGATGACATTGTGATCTGTAGTGAGAGTAGGGAGCAGGTTGAGGAGATCTGCTCTACAGAGGAGAGGAATAAAGGTCAGTAGGACCACCAAGACAAAATACATGTGTGTGAATGAGAGGGAGGTCAGTGGAATGGTGAGGATGCAAGGAGTAGAGTTGGTGAAGGTGATCAACAGTACAGAGTAGTGGGGAGTGATGAAGAGAAGTGAAGAAGAGAGTGCAGGCAGGGTGGAGTGGCTGGAGAAGAGTGTCAGGAGTGATTTGTGACAGACGGGTATCAGCAAGAGTGAAAGGGAAGGTCTACAGGACGGTTGTGAGACCAGCTATGTTATATGGGCTGGAGATGGTGGCACAGGAGACAGAGCTGGAGGTGTCAGAGTTAAAGATGCTAAGATTTGCATTGAGTGTGATGAGGATGGACAGGATTAGAAATGAGGACATTAGACGGTCAGCTCAGGTTGGATGGTTGGGAGACAAAGTCAGAGAGGTGAGACTGCGTTGGTTTGGGCATGTGCAGAGGAGAGATGCTGGGTATATTGGGAGAAGGATGCTAAGGATTGAGCTGCCAGGGAAGGGGAGAAGAGGAAGACCTAAGAGGAGATTTAAATGGTGATGTGTAGTTTCAGGCGGCACACAGACTTGTTAGTTACTTAAAAATGTCTCTAGTTAAAGCATCATTCAGCTTTCTTCAGAACAGGCTGCATTGCCTGCCTCAATATGGCTGCTGAGTTGTGCTCTCCATTGTGTTGTCTTCTTCAGTTCATGGTGTGATGGTCTTCATCAGTTTGGTAAGAGAGAGAGAATGTGGTTGAACAAGCAGATTTATAGATTCCCTGTCCAACCCCTACAGCCAATAGGACATCATGGTACTTAAAAGCTTCTGATCCAAGCCAATTCCAAACAGCCATACTTCAGACCAATGGGGGACTACAACATCTTAAAACCTGCCACCCCCAAGACCATATGTCTTTATGGCTTTCTTGCGGGGGTTCAAAGACTTTAACAGAGAAACACTCGCCAAACTGGTTTAAGTCACATCCTCCCTCAACTCTGTCGTAAAATTCAGAGAGACCCATTCCTAAAGGGGCGGGGATCGATAAACACTCACTAATGTAACATTAAATTACATTGCTTTGCCTAAATTACAAATAAAGACATACAAAATATTTATCAAGTTATATGCAAAATCTTGCATCACAACAGTTGTAATGAAAATTTCGTAGTAATGAGATTCTGTATTTGTCGCTATAGTGCTTTCTTTCACTTGCGTCCAGGCGTTTGCAATCATTTCAGTAGCTTCTTTCGTGTTAATTTTCATCTCCTCCTGTCTACAAGTTATGCTGACGAGAATGTTTCTCAGCATTTCCTTGTGCTAATGCACTTTCAGGGTGCGGATGAAATCCAATGGCTGAAGCACTGCTGTGTACTGTAATTGGGTGGGAGGAATTCAACGTGAACATTAAATAAATGTGGAAGCATGTTGTGGGCAGCAGCACAGTTATCAATCAGAAGCCGAATCATCCTTTTCTTCTTCTTCATATTGTGAGGTTTCTGAACTTTTTTGGGATCCCCCACCCAATGGGGCGACACTCTGAAGTGCGTCCCGAAGCGCGATTGCTGCGTCTGTGTAACACTTTGTCTGTTGCTGGGGCAACAGCAGGCTCACAGCGGTGCAGTGAGGCGCCACAGAAGCGAATCCTAAAAGATTGGGGTCACGCTATAAGTCCCTGTCTAACACCCCAAAACAAGAGGCTGAGTCTCAGTACTTTAGCGACACCAGCTTTATTCAGCTTGAAACAGGAGCACCACGGTTATTTATTGTAGCGTGATCTGCCACTCTCCGATACACAGACACAGGCAGGGTCATGACCAGGTTAGTGACCAAGTAATCCTGTTCCCTGCATTTACAACGTTCCTTACATCACCCATCAAGATCTTTTCTGTTTTCTTCGATGAAGACACGCAGCAGAGCTGTGAGCCTACTGTTGCTCCAGCAGTCTTCCACAGACGCGGTGATCGCACTTCGGGACGCTCTTCGGCGTGTTGTCCAGTTCAGGGGTGCCAAGAGAGTTTAAAAGCCTCACATTTTCTTGAATGAGTGCCGCAGTAATAAGAATGTTTCTTGAACGGGCATCACTGAACCACATAAAAACGACCTTTTCGACGTCTTCAAATGCAGCAGTTCGCATACGTTAGCAACCTGAGATTTTTCTTCTTTTTTTTTTGTTCGGTCTTTGAAGAAAGTTGACGGTGTCGATGGCAAAATTCCGAATTCACTGGCAACGTCTTTTTTCTATTTGCCGCAATCGAGAGCCGCAAAAATTTATAAAGTTTTTTTTTTTCTAATATGAGCTGTTACATCCCTGGGCGGGCTTCTCAGAGCATGTGCCAACGAGCTGGCTAATGTTCTCGGCTCCATCTTCAACCTTTCTCTCAGTCAGAGAATCATTCCGTCCTGCTTTAAGACTACAATCATCGTCCCCTTTGCTAAAACAAAGCCCACCCATCTGCCTGAATGCAGATGCAGCACTCACTCCAATCATCATGAAGTGTTTTGAGAGAGTGCTACTGGCCCACATTCAGAGCAGCATACCGGACACTCTAGACCCCCTGCAGTAAACCCAGCAGGTCCACCTCAGATGCCATCGCGGCCGCACTACATCATTCCCTCTCCCATCCGGAAAACAAAAATTCCTACATCAGGATGCTCTTTGTTGACTACAGCTCCGCCTTTATCACGGTTATCCCCCATAAACTGTCTGCACTTGGCCTGCACCCCACCCTCTGTGATTGGCTCCTAGACTTTCTGACTGGCAGGCCCCAATCTGTCAGGATTGGTAATAGGATTTCAGCCACCATTATCACAAACACAGGCACCCCACAGGGATGTGTCCTCAGCCCCGTCCTCTACACCCTCCTCACCCACGACTGTGTCGCCTCTCACAAAGATAACATCATCCTAAAGTTCACAGATGACACCGCAGTGATTGGACGCATCACTGGTGGGGATGAGGTGGCCTACAGGAGGGAGGTGGACAGTCTGACGTCATGGTGTGAGGACAACAACCTCACCCTCAACACAGACAAGACGAAGGAGATAATAGTGGACATTAGGAAGGAGAGGAGACCTCACTGGCCACTGTTCATCCGAGGGCTTGAAGTGGAGAGGGTGAGCAGCATTAAATACCTAGGCGTCTACATCAGTGAGGACCTCACCTGGACACTTAACACCACACGGCTGGTCAAGAGGGCTCAACAGCGGCTGTACTTTCTGAGGAGGCTGAGGAAGTTTGGTATGTCGACTGAGATCCTTGGCAACTTTTACAGCTGCATTGTTGAGAGCATCTTGACCAGCTGCATCACGGTGTGGTACGGCAACACTACTGCTATGGACCGCAAACACCTATAGAGAGTGGGAAAGACTGCTGAGAAGATCACCAGAACCCCACCGCCCTCTCTGCAGAGCATCTACAACTGCAGAGTCCGCAGGAGAACTGCCTCGACTCACCTCCAACCCGAACTGTTCACTCTTCTACCCTCAAGCAGGAGGTATAGGAGTATGAGATGCAGGACTTCCAGGCTAAAGAACTCTTTCTTTCCCAAGGCCATTAGACTCCTAAATAACTGACTGGAGTTTATAACTCCATTCTATCGACCTCACATAACTGTATTTGACTTGTCCATCACACACCTACCTGCACATTACACTTTATATTTCTATTCTGTTTTTATACTTTATGCTGCCTCTGTTACTTATTATCTGTCTGCTACTTATCTTTATACGTTCGTTTTGTCATTTGGTGTGGACAGCAAAGAAATAATTTCATTGTACAGGGAAACGTGTTTCCTTAGGCCGGGGTTATACTTCACGCGACACGACGCATGCTGCAGCTGATGCTCCTGCTACGCATGCGTTTTACTGTTCATACTTGCGCGCATACTTTACGTAAATCTGGAGGAATCCACCAGGTGGCAGTGCGAGATATCATCCCGGTGAGAACAGGTTCGGTTTCGCTGTGTTGTGAATTGTCTGGAACAGCCATTAAATTCCGATGACACCTTACCGTAATATCCCTGAAAAGGATGTTTAATGATTAAATCCATCAGTCCAGGGATTTGTCCATTTCAGCTAGTATTGGGCACGAGCCAGAAACAATCCCTGGATGAGGCATCAGCTCATCGCAAGGTGAATACAAGCACACACATACACTGGTGTCATTTTAGTGTCACCAAATCTGCATCTCTTTGGAAGGAAACCCAGCAGGAAAACATGCAAATTCCAGGCAGGGAATACCAGCGACATGACTCCCTGTGAGACAGCAGTGCTAACGCTCTGCCACTGTGTCACCCCCATGTGTGTAATTATTAACAGTATGCATTATTTAAACGAAATAACCGATAATTATCTGTAAAATGTAACATACATACTTTCATGCATTTCATCATGAATGTGATATCAAGTATAAATCTAAGGATTCTAAATGTGCAGAGAGTTGGAATATCATACATTTAATGTGCTCAGTGTGGCGATCTATTGCTGGTGATCCGCTGCTGTCAGGACCAGAAGAAGCCCTAGTAAAAAAGAAGGCACAGAAGATGGTGAGACTTTTAAAACGTATCGTGTCATTACGATCGGGAATATGTGATGCTTGAATATAAAAGCACCACGAATATATCTGTATGTCGGCATTTTGCTTCACCACATCGAACCATTCATCAAACATCGAAGCGCGCACATCAATCTCGTAGGATCCGCAAAGCAGCTTTCTGTCACATGTAGATAGTAACCAGAGACTCTGACGTCACATTCCAACTTTTAGCACACTGCGCCCCCCCCCCCGACTTTTTGCTGGTACTGCAACTCCCGCACGCGTCGCGTTAATTTCTGAGGACCTGCTCAGAGGACGCATCAAATGAACGCTGGGAACGCGTGGCAGCCATGATGCGGGCGCGTACGCGTTCTGAGCGTGGAGTATACACGAGCCCTTACTGTGTACATGACAATAAACTTTGAACTTGAACTTCCGTTTTTTCGTGTCTGCCATTTCTATTGGAGGGTGACATTGAGTTAAATTCCAATGGATGTTTTTCAGATGTTGACGAGCAATAAGCAAAAGGTATCACTGAAAACCACCGAATACAAAACCAGTACGAGGAAAGTTCGAAGAAGGAAAAATGACAATGTTTCTGTTTGGGGATCGTTGTGCACAACTGAGCTGCGACCACAGAACTAACTGCTCTGCGGATGACTCATTCAGGCAGTTCAAGGTGTTTTGGGCACTTCGTTGTAATGAAAGTATCTGCTGAATGTAACGAGATTTCTATAGACTCGTGTCATATGGGGAAACTGTTCGGGACCACAAAAATACTTCGTTGTAATGAAAATGTCGTTGTAAAGATATAACAGAATTTGACCAGTAGGCATGATATTAAAAGGCGATACCCCTCCCTTAGTGATACGGCGGTAAGAAATCACATAGGAGCAATAACTTCCACCCATCCATCTTCCAACCCGCTGAATCCGAACACAGGGTCACGGGGGTCTGCTGGAGCCAATCCCAGCCAACACGGGGCAGGAACCAATCCCGGGCAGGGTGCCAACCCACCGCAAAGCAATAACTTCACTTTCTTTAATGACGATCTACACCGCATAACAGACAAGGAAGCCATGACAAGACCATCACTGAAGTGGGAGCTCGATGTCTACCAATTTTCATTGCTGCGCTGGAAGGATTTTAAGGATTGGATGACGTTATCTCTCTTCTGCCCTTCGGCTTCAAAGGTGTGCCGGGCAATGTTCAAAGGCTTTAATCTCTTCCTTCATGTGCAGGCCCCCACTTAGGTAAATCATGCCATTCCAAACAATGTCATGCTGACTCTGGCACACAGAAATAGTACGTTGCCCATTTCGCAGTTGTCCTCAACTTGTCTCGTCTTAAGATGCTTAGGCCTCTGTACTTAATCTGGCTTTGTGTTAGCTGTACATGTGAGAAGAAAAGAAAAGCAGATTTAAAATATTTGCAGAGAGCACAGTGACATATTAAACTTATATTCCGATTACATTGGCCAAGGAAGACCTCCACTGCTGAGGACAGAAGAATCCTCACTATGGTCAAGAAAAAGCCCCCAATGCCTGTCTGACAGATCATACACAGTCTTCAGGGGGGCCGATGTAGACATCTCAGAGAAGGCTTCATGAACAGAACCACAGAGGACACACTGCAAGATGGAAATTATAAAAATAGGACAGCCAGATGACAGTTTGTGACAAAGGACCTCAAAGAGCCTGCAGAGTTTTGGGAAAAAGGTCTTATGGACAGACGAGACAAAGATGAACCTCATCAGAGTGATGGCGAGAGCTAAAAGGAGCTGCCCGAGATCCAAAGCAGACCACCTCATCTGTTAAACATGGCAGTGCTGGGGGTGTTATGGCTGCCATAGGTCCTGACTGGCACACTTCTCTTCATTGACTGCTGATGGCACAATGAATTCTGAGGTGTGTAGAAACATCTGATCTGCTCAAGTTCAGTAAAGGCCTTCAAACTCACTGGACGTTGCTTCATCATTTAACAAGAAACACATACAGTATCTGACAAAGTGAGTACACTCCTGACATTTTTGTAAATATTTTATTCTATCTTTTCATGGGACAACACTGAAGTTATGACACTTTGCTCCAATGTACAGTAGTCCGTGTACAGCTTGTATCACAGTGTAAATTTGCAGTCCCCTCAAAATAACTCAACACAAAGCCATTAATGTCTAACAACAAAAGTGAGTACACCCCTAAGTGCAAAATGTACCAATTGTGCCCAATTAGCAATTTTCCCTCCCCAGTGTCATGTGACTTGTTAGAGTTACAAGGTCTCAGGTGTGTTAAATTTGGTGTTCTCGCTCTCACACTCACACTGAAAGTTCAACATGGCACCTCATGGCGAAGAACTCTCTTGAGGATCTGAGAAAAAGAATTGTTGCTCTACATAAAGATGGCCGAGGCTATAAGAAGATTGGCAACACCCTGAAAGTGAGCTGCAGCACGGTGGCCAAGACCATACGGCGACAGGTTTAACAGGACAGGTTCCATTCAGAACAGGCCTGTCCATGGTCGACCAAAGAAGTTGAGTGCACGTGCTGAGCGTCATATCCAGAGGTGGTCTTTTGTAAATAGACGTATGAGTGCTGCCAGCATTGCTGCAGAGGTTGAAGGGGTTGAGGATGAGCCTGTCGGTGCTCAGACCATACGCCCACCGCACACTGCATCAAATTGGTCTGCATGGCTGTCGTCCCAGAAGGAAGCCTCTTCTAAAGATGATGCACAAGAAAGCCCACAGTTTGCTGAAGACAAGCAGACTAAGAACATGGATTACTGGAACCATGAGACCAAGATCAACTGATTTGGTTGAGATGGTGTCAAGCATGTGTGAGGAGCACAAAGACAAGTGTGTCTTGCCTACAGTCAAGCATGGTGCTGGGAGTGTCGTGGTTTGGGGCTGCATGAGTGCTGCCGGCACTGGGGAGCTACAGTTCATTGAGGGCACCATGAATGCCAACATGTACTGTGACATACTGAAGCACAGCATGATCCCCTCACTTCGGAAACTGAACATGATAACAACCCCAAACACACCTCCAAGACCACCGCTGCCTTGCTAAAGAAACTGAGGGTAAAGGTGCTGGACTGGCCAAGCATGTCTCCAGACCTAAACCCAATTGAGCATCTGTGGGGAAGGTGGAGGAGCACAAAGGTCTCTAACATCCACCAGCTCCGTGATGGCGTCATGGAGGAGCGGAAGAGGATCCCAGTGGCAACCTGTGAAGCTCGTGTGAACTCCATGCCCAAGAGAGTTAATAATTCTGTAATAATAATTATTTTACATTTATATAAGGGAGGACCCGGGAAGCAAACCCACAATCTCCTTACTGCAAAGCAGCAGCACTACCACTGCGCCACTGGAAAATAATGGTGGCCACACAAAATATTGACACTTTGGTCACAGTTTGGACATTTTTCACTTAGGGGTGAACTCACTTTTGTTGTCAGCAGTGTAGACATTAATGGCTGTGTGTCGAGTTATTTTGAGGGGACAACAAATTTACACTGTGATACAAGCTGTACACGGACTACTTTACATTGGATCAAAGGGTCAGATCTTCAGTGTTGTCTCATGAAAAGATATCATAAAATATTTACAAAAATGTGAGGGATGTACTCACTTTTGTAAAATACTGTATGTGTTTCGATTTGTATCTTGTTAAATGATGAAGCAACGTCCAGTGAGTTTGGAGGCCTTTACTGAACTTGAGCAGATCAGATGTTTCTACACACCTCAGAATTCATTGTGCCATCAGCAGTCACATCATCAATGAAGAGAAGTGTGCCAGTCAGGACCTATGGCAGCCATAACACCCCCAGCACCGCCATGTTTAATTTGCACTGTTATACAATGTGCAAGAGAGAGATGCATGCTGGGTATATTGGGAGAAGGATGCTAAGAATAGAGGAGAAGAGGAAGGCCTAAGAGAAGGTTTCCCTAACAGGAACAGGTGAAAGAAGAAGACACAGACTACTTTACATTGTATCAAAGTGTCATATCTTCAGTGTTGTCCCATGAAAAGTTATAATACTTAACAAAAACATCAGGGGTGTACTCACTTTTGTGAGATACCGTAGCTAATGCAACACAGGAGTTATGTGCACATTAATCACGTCAGAATTGTTTGATTTATAATTTTAAACTGTGGAACAGATGGGCAATTCAAAGAAAAGTATATACATTGTAGACGGGGGCATCTCAATAAATTAGAAAAGTTAATTTGTTTCAGTAATGCAATTCAAAAAGTGAAACTCATATTGATTCATTGCACACAGAGTGATATAGTTCAAGTGCGGATTATTGCTTAAAGCTAATCTTCTTCTTTCGGTTGCTCCCGTTAGGGGTTGCCACAGTGGATCATCTTCTTCCATCTCTTCTTGTCCTCTGCACCTTGTTCTGCTGCACCCATCACCTGCACGTCCTCTAACACCACATCCATAAACCTTCTTCTTCTTTGGCTTAAGGCTAATGAAAAACCAAAATCCAGTATCTCAGAAAATTAGAATGTTGTGAAAAAGTTTAATTTTGAAGAACCCTGGTGTCCCACTCCACTCGGCTAATGAACCCAAAACACCTGAAAAGGGGTCCCGAGCTTTGCACTGGTCTCTCAGGCTGGTTCAGTAGGCCACACAATCATGGGGAAGACTGCTGACTTGACGGTTTTCCAGAAGACAGTCATTGAGACCCTCACTCCACAAGGAAGACGAAGCCACAAAAGGTCATGGCTGAAGAAGCTGGCTGTTCAGAGAGTGTTGTATCCAAGAATATTAATGGAAAGTTGAGTGGAAGGAAAAAATGGTGCAGAAAAAGGGACATTGAGGATTGTGAAGCACAACCCAGTCAAGAATTTGGAGGAGATTCCCAAGGAGTGGACTGCGGCTGGAGTCGGTGCTTCAAGAGCCACCACACACAGACGTGTGTATCTGGGACATGGGCTACAACTGTCACAGCACTCCTTGTGTCACGCCAGAGACGACGTCCGAAGCGTCTTAACTGGGCGAAGGAGAAAACGGACCAGACTGCTGCTCAGTGGTCCAAAGTCCTCTTTTCAGATCAAAGTCAATTTTGCATTTCTGAGGAAGAGTGGGGAGAGGCACAGGATCATCCAAGTTGCTTGAGGTCCAGTGTGAAGTTCCCACAGTCAGTGATGATTTGGGGAGCCATGTTATCTGCTGGTGTGGGTCCACTGTGTTTTATCAAGTCCAAAGTCAACGCACATTTTAGAGCTGAGGTTCTCAGTGTCGGTCCTGGGGGGCCCACTGTGGCTGCAGGTTTTTGTTCCAACCAGCTTCTATTTTTAATTAGACTCCTGGGCTAATTAAGTGAACTGTTATTTGTCAGATTCTTGTGTTTTGGAAAAAATATTGGGAGAAATTAGAATGTATATTAAAATGTACCAAGCAGTTATATTGAAATAATGTATTTTGTTTTTCTTTTTAACAATATTTTCATCTTGATTTTCATTGTTTTTTGCTGAGTGTTCTAATTGTTTAATTAATTCATTATTTTCTAATTAGTGGGTCTAATGCTGAAGTACTTGCAGCCTTTGATTATTCATTGTTGTTTACCTGGCTGTCTGCTGGTTGTCATTATTAAGATACAATGAAGGGAACAAACTGCACAGAGAAGGGGCAAAATATAATGAAATTATATAATGCTATAATTAAATCTATAGCAAAAATGGAAATATTCCTAAATGTCTTGTTAATGAAAAAATCATGCTGTGGTGCTTTCTTAATGTAGAATAAGATGAGAGAAAACAGCTAATTAAATGGGATCAGTGTTGTCTGGTGTCACTGATTATGAATCTGGTTGGAACAAAAACCTTAAGCCACAGTGGGCACCCAGGACTGACTTTGAGAACAGGGGCGGCATGGTGGCGCAGTGGGTAGCGCTGCTGCCTCGCAGTTGGGAGACCTGGGTTCGCTTCCCGGGCCCTCCCTGCGTGGAGTTTGCATGTTCTCCCCGTGTCTGCGTGGGTTTCCTCCCACAGTCCAAAGACATGCCGGTTAGGTGGACTGGCGATTCTAAATTGGCCCTAGTGTGTGTCTCCTGCGGTGGGTTGGCACCCTGCCCGGGATTGGTTCCTGCCTTGTGCCCTGTGTTGGCTGGGATTGGCTCCAGCAGACCCCTGTGTTCAGATTCAGTGGGTTGGAAAATGGATGCATGTTTTTAAAGCACTTCATGCTTCTCTCTAGTGACCAGTGTTATGGAGATGCCGATTTCATTTTCCAGCAGGACTTGGCACCTGCCCACACTGCCAAAAGTACCAATACCTGATTTAATGACCTTGAATGCCCAGAGGGGACTGGGTGGTCTCGTGGCAGATTTTATTTTTTACTCCAGCCTTCTGGAGTTTTTTTTTGTTTTTTCTGTCCACCCTGGCCATCGGACCTTACTCCTTTCTATGTTAACTAATGTTGTCTTTTTTTAATTTCTTATTTTGTCTTTTATTTTTCTTCTCTTCATATTGTTAAGCACATTGAGCTACTTTTTGTATGAAAATGTGCTATAGAAATAAATGTTGTTGTTGGTCATCACTGTGCTTGATTGGCCAGCAAACGCACCCGACCTTCTTTATGGGGCATTGTCAAGAAGATGAGAGACACCAGAGCCAACAATGGAGACGAGCTGAAGGCTGTGATCAAAGCATCCTGGGCTTCCAGAACACCTCAGCAGTGCCACAGGCTGATCGCCTCCATGCCACGCCGCATTGCTGCAAAAGGAGCCCCAAACCAAATATTGCGTGCATATACGTACAGACTTACCAGTAGGCCAACATTTCTGACATGTCTTACGTAATATTCTAATTTTCTGAGATACTGAATTTTGAGTTTTCATTACCTGTTGTGCCAGGGCTCTCAAACTCCCGTCCTGGAGGGCCACAGTGGCTGCAGCTTCTCATTCTAACTTTTCTCCTTCATTAGTGACCAGTTTTTACTGCTAATTAACTTCTTTTGCCTTAGTTTTAATTTACGTGACTCAGGCCCCTTAGTTGTCTCTTTTGCCTTAAATAGTAGCCGAACAATAATGAGACACAAAATGAGCAGCTCACCTGTGGCCATCACACAATATCTGAAAATAAAGAAAGGTGAAGGTCTCGGTAAGGCTGATCTCTCAGGTCACCAAAACGTTGTGTTGGTGTTCTTAGGGAAAAAAAAACAAAAATCAACAGTTTTGGAAATGTCTGCTGTGGCAGAATGAGGGCAACAACAGGCAGTGGAATTAAATAATGAGTTTAATTAACAGCAAGAATTGACTTCTCATTAAGAAAGTGGTTGGAGTTTGAAGCCCCAATTTAGCTGCTCATCTCGTTTCTGGTCTCATTTCTGTTTGAATTGATTCTTTTCTTCATTAAATGGCAGCCAGAGGACTGAATCCTTAAAAACAGGGCTATTAACATGAACGGAAAAGGAGTTCATTAGCAGTGAAAACTGATCACTGATTAGGAAAAGGGTGAGAATGAGAACCTGAAGCCCACCAGGACTGGAGTTGCACACCCCTGCTGTAGGCCATACTCCACACAATGAAAAGAAATCCACCCATCCATTTTCCAACCCGCTGAATCCGAACACAGGGTCACGGGGGTCTGCTGGAGCCAATCCCAGCCAACACAGGGCACAAGGCAGGAACCAACCCACCGCAGGACACACACAAACACACCAAGCTGAACACTTGAAATACATCAGTGTGTGTGTAATAATCTATATAAAATACGAGTTTCACTTTTTGAATTGCATTACTAAACTAAATTAACTCAATATTCTGATTTATTGACATGCACTTGCATATGACCGAGGCAAACTTTCCTGCACTTTTTAGGCCCCTATTGTGCTTTTATACATGAAAGTGGTGCAACAGAGCAGACTGAAACCTTTTTGGGGGGATAAAACGATAACTTTGCTGCGGCCCTTGCCTTTTTACTGGCTTACTAAAAGCACAGTTTCCCAAACTTGGTCCTGGGGGGCACACTATGGCTGCAGGTTTTTGTTCCAACCAGATTCCTAGTCAGTGACAACACCTGATCACACTCATCTCATTTAATTAACTGGTATTCATTTTCTTTTATTCTACATTCAGAAAAGCACAGCAGCATGATTTTTACATTTATAAAGACATTTAGAAATATTTCTGCTTTTGCTATCATTATAGTTTGCCTTCTGTGTAGTTTTTCCCCTTCGTTGTATCTTGACAAAAATGAGCAGACACCCAGGCAAACGATTCTGAATAATCAAAGGCTGCAATTACTTTAATCAATTATTTACTAATTAGTGGGTCAGATACTAAACACACAATTCGAACACCTAGAAAAGTAGAATAAAAATCATGAGGAAAATAGTTAAAATGAAAAAAATACATTAATAATTACATTATTCCCATATAACTGCTTGGTACATTTTAATATAGTGTATATTTTACCAAACTTACGTTTTCTAATTTCTATATTGTTCCCAAAACACAGAACTTGAGAAATAACACATCACTTAATTAGCCCAGGAGTCCAATTAATAACAGAAGATTGTTGGAACAAAAATCTGCAGCCACAGTGTGCCCCCCCAGGACCGAGGTTGGGAAAGACTACTAAAGTAATGGGACACCTATGACAGCAAAGTGGCCAGGAGACAAAGACTGGCAAGACTTGTAGATGAGGACAGCATCTGTAGCACTGCTGCCTTATTATATGAGACGGGGACTCAAGTTCAAGTGTATATAGTCAGTTTGTTCTCCTCCATGTTCATACGATTTCCTTCCATGTGCTCTCATTCCAGCTGCAAAGATATGCAGGTCAAGGCGACTTGGCCCTTGCACATGTGCCTACACCCAGTAAGGTTTATTCTTGCTATGCCATGACAGGCTCCACCTTACCTTACAGGGTGCCACGGGTGAGACAAGCTGCCCAGTATCAAGAAATATGTCTCTCAAGTCATGGATCCTCCAACAGGAAAATGAGCAAAAATACACAGCTGGAAGCACCCAAGAACAAAACATTGGCCTGCTCTTAAGTAGCCTTCGATGAGGTTGGATTTGAGTCCAATCAAACATCTATGGAGCGAACTGAAACATGCAGTCTGGAGAAGATAGTTGAAGTCTCAGTCATGGAGAGCTTCAGGAGTCACTTGTTAGAAAAGATTGAAAACACTAAAGGTTTTGTAACAAAAATATTGGGTTAAGGATCTTGCAGTTGTCCATGTCATTCAAATACTCGTTAACAAGTTACTTTGTGGTAAAGTTTTGAGTCAATACATAAACTATAGATGCCAAATACTTGTGTGAATTTATCTTATTTCAGAGACAATTTGGGTTTCTTTCATGGAGGGATACTGACAAATTTGTCCACACCTGTATAAAACACCTTCAGATACGGACAAACCTGTCAAGTTCAAACCCACTACAATTAGATACCAATGTCACTTACAGAGCTGGTACTGCATAAGGTCAAGTTTTCAAATCCTGCACCGGGCTCTTGTACTCCCTAAAAGAGCGTATTACTTCATTCCATATGTCAAATAAGTTAAGTAGCTAGGCAATTCTCCAATGTCATACGACATGTGAACATACCGCCTGCCCCCCAATTGCAAAATTTGAAAAAAAGATTATAGCTGTAGACAGGACAGCAGCAATGAAGTCACCTTCAATGAATAATGGCCAAGTACTGGCTAACCCTGCTGGGGAATAAATGAGACAAACCATTTATGTTTAAAAATAATTTATTTTTAGAGTTCAATTTTTTTTAACAAATATTTACAGAAATAAACTTTAAGATCCAAGTGCAAAGGGGGGAAAAAACCAAACTTAATTACTTTAAACAAAGTCCCTGAAAGTAAAAAAGGAAAGCACCACTTTAAAAGATAAAACAGACCTTGACATTCCACATTCAGCACATCCCAGTCACACAACTCTTTAACCTTGTCACTTAAAATTCCTAACCTACATTGTTGGAGGGCCGCTGGGAGTGCTAGTTAACACTATCTTGGCTATACTGCTTTTAAGAACAGATGCTGTTTAAATAAAATAAAAAAAAGTTCCAATTATTCTTTTTTGCAATTAAATCGCTAACAGGCATGTCAAATCCCAACTGCCTACTTTTGAATGCGACACTCCCTGATCTACTCTAACACTGGGCAAAAGATACCAATACTGCATAGTGCCCCATTCCAAGCCTACTTTGTCGCTATTCAGCTATGTAGAGACTCATCCATGAGATCAATGAAACTCAAAATGGAGGCATGTTGATGACAACAAGCTCCACTTATACTCCAAGTCCATTTCCTATAGTCAACTACAGATTAAAATAAAAGTACTTCATTGTGGCAAGACATGTTATACTCTTGGGTGCATTTCTTACCAAATGCATGGAATTTAAATAATTAAATGGAAACTCATTCAGCACAAAAGACTTTTTGCAGCAAGGCAAAATATATTTTTTACTATTCAGTCATCACAAAACTTGCCATCTTGTACCTTATCAAACTGGACTTGCAGGAATGTGTAATCACAGCACCTGTACTGAACTTGATCTGGATTTCAGTTAAAAACACACAGAAACCATATTGATGAGCCAACTGCATTATTGCAGAAAAGGGACTGGACACTCCCAAGGCATTGTCTGTCAAAGGGCCCCAGCACAACTGCAGGTATTCAGTTCAGCCATCTTGACCAGCATCTCTATACAGAAGTCAGTTCACAAAAAGGCCCATCCACAGAGCTGCTCATCAATATCCGGCTGTATTCAGATAAGGTGAATCTATGGAGTCGCTCATCAACGTCAGGATATCAAGTGTACTAACACTGACAAGTGACTGTGGGTGGACCTTTTGTGAACTGATGGTGACATTTACCTTTAACAAAGTAATGTTATATGTGCACTGTTCAATTCTCAGGAAATGCACCCATCAATGAAGTTCTTCCACTGGTCTGAATGATAAAGTATTAATATCTATTATTTACACCAGATTTCAACATAGCATGCTTTTAAACAATGTTGATGTGCATAAAATCAAGCAGTTAAGTTTCAAACTTGTGCTCCTTCTGTGATGTAGTATTTAAACATTATGATAAAAGACCATATCAAAGCCAAGAAGATTGCCTTGAATACAGATACAAGCAGAATTAAACTTCAAAAGCTGGGTTATAATGACCACTAATGCTAAATAAAATGCTTACAGGTGAAGTGCAGCCCTAAAGGTACATTTGCTCTAGTGAGGTGTGAGCATACTTGGTCCTGGATGGTTAACCGTCTCATAGACCAGCATGCACACACCTCAGCAGAGCTAAAGTACATTTACAGTGCATCACTTGAGGCAAAATAGCTGTATAAATCAGTCAAACAATGTTTAAAAGAAAAAAAAAAATCTATGTAAACGTTTTCTAGATTATATTATGTAAACCAATGGAAATTAGCCACAGTATTCAGGTTAAATTCGAATCTCTCAGCTTGAAGGAATTAACACTTCTTAAGTTTATTTCCCCCTCTGTTCCTACAAAAACATCTTAATTTCATTGTTGACAATCTACTTAATATGATTCTCATATTTATTCAGACATTCACTATCAAACTTTAGTAGGGAAGAAATGGTGAGATAAAAACACCAAGGCAAGCTATAGGTTAATACTGTTTGCTATACAACAGTTATTTTCATATAATTTTGATTAACATGAAAATTCCAAAGCTGCAATTTCTTCAGACTCCATCATTACCTTACCTGTTCACCAGCTTGTTAATCCTATACCTTCAAAATGTATTAGCCATTTGTAATGCAGTATGGATATTTGCTTATTATTCTATAATCAAAATAATAAACCAGTAACATGCAGTTAAAAGTAGGAACATATTAGCATCTTGTAAAGCCTAGAGGTGAAAATTCTCCCACTGGACATAAAGCAAAAAAAGTTAGGTAATGAATGACAAGTGACCTAAATGTCCAGAATGCACACTTTAAAACAGACCTATTTGACTTCTGAAACTATGACTACAGTGGAAAACAGGCTCAAGAACATTCATTATCCATTATTCCATATCATCCATAACATATCTTAAAACCCTAGACTTAACCCAGCAACTTTTAAAGACAAGGGAAAAAAAAAACAAAAAAAACAAAATAAAAGGGATGTCTGGATCCAGGCTCTTCATCAGTTAAAACATTCAAGTAGACAATTATTTTGCAATTATGCATTTTTCAGCCTTACCCATTGAGAACCTTCGATGTTAACGTGTCATTAATGATTTTCACCCATTATGAAGAATGAGGAGCTTCACTTCCAATCTGTAAATCAAGCAAAGTAGTTACTCTTACCTTTTCCTAAGTTACTGCTCCATCTTCTTAAAATTCATGTACTTTTTGAAAACCAAACCTTATACTCACTTCCTGTCCCTTCAGGTCTGAAATCTAGACCTAGTGTGCATTTTCACTGTCACCTGATTTCCAAAATGTTGAAGAACTCTTGCTAGACTTCCTTCGAATTCATGGGCTGTTCTTTGATGATATAGCTAAGCTTCTGAGATGCTCACTACCAGTGCATACTTTCCTCTTGAGATGTGGCTGGTGTAGCTGCCTTGTCTTTGAGTAACATTAGGCTGACTGGTCCACAATGCTCAGGCTGATGTTGTTCTGTCTCAAGACATCTGTTTGCATCCACTTTTTCTAATGTTTCCCAACTGTAGTCTTTCAGAAGCTTTTATTGATATGTAATTACATCCTGCATTTTTTTTTCTGCCACCTGGTATAAATGTTTGTCGGCAAAATTTCATAACCTAGAACTAACAAAGCCTTCATGTCCTCAAAAGAGTAGAAAATAATTCATTTTCATATATGAAGCATTCCAGAGACGTTTATTCGCCAGAACTAGCCTTAAAATGCATAGAAAACATTGAATATACAGAGATCACATTAACTTAAAGCTTGTTTCTTTCTAGACCAATGATAAACAATAGACTATTACTGTGCACTTCATAATAGTGTTTTGACAATCTAAGATATGGCTAAGGAAGTACATTAAGAGCTGGAAACAATATTCTTATTTTCCTTACAATTTACAATCCAAGTCCATCTGCACTTTTCCTTAGGGTATTTTTCTATTGATGTGGAGATGTCATTATTAGAACATTTTTCTTGTAACAGCACACTTCAACTGACTTACTTTACAATTTAAGTTTAATCATTCTTTTTCTGTGAAAACTTGCTGCTCGTCAAATAAAAAAACAAACAAAAACAAAAAAACAAACTTTCCACTAGATTTTAGAATGTCACAGAAACAAAACAGCAAGAACCACCACCACCACTAACCACTAGCATTCTTTAGCTCAGGAAAAAAATGTAGACTCAATGCAAAAAACTAACTACAGCAGTTAAAAAAAAAAAGTTGTTTTTATTCCTGATAACACTACCACAGTTTACATGGGCATTATACTTGCAAAATGGGAAAAAAAAATCTAGCAACAAATAAAACCTCAGGAATGTACATCTAAGAGACACTATATCATTTATCAGTAGCTACACTTTTGCACTCTGTAGCTAGTGGATACAGTCCTCAACAAGAAAGTTCTCCTGTTTAAGCTGCAGTTTAACTTTTCTGACTATGGATCCTCGCTCCTTCTGTGGCAGACCTTTACAGTTCCTCTAATGCACTTGGACGACTGCCTCAAAGTAACCTGCAGCTTTCCTGACAACTCCTTGCTCATCTCCTCTCCTGCTAAGAACTGTAGCCTGTTGAATGGATATAGGACAAGAAAATTATTATACTACGATAACAAGGTATGCTTAATAAAAACAGCACTGTGATTAATTTTGACTTACCAATATCTACATTAAATTAGTATCTTCGTGTGCCATATCCACCTCCACCACCGCTTCCACTGCTGGATCCATAGCCACCTTCAAGAATTAAAAGGAAATTGAGATTAAAAAAAACAGACACAAACCAAAGATGACGGTGTACACACCATCATTTAAGCCCCTGTGCACAAGAGGCATCAAATTCCAACTTACCACCATAGGGCCCACCTGAACTTCTACCACCAAAGTTGCTTCCTTTCATAGGTCCATAATTGGACTGCTGGCCCCCATAATTGCCGAAGTCATTGTAGTTCCCTCCTCCACCGCCAAAGTTGCCTAAAAAAAAAAATTAATGAAGGTAACTTGCATGAATTCTTAATATACATCTTCATAGGCTTAAGATTCCAATAATTTTTAGAAGCTACAATTTCATTACGCCATCAATTAAAAACAAAATAATGAACATTGAAGACTAAACCACTTAAGACAACATCCAGAAATTTTAAGCAACCTACAGGAACAAGGAAGCACTGAATCATTTGTATTGGATTGAACACTACAGTAGAATTTTTGCAAAATTCCTTCCTTGATGAGTTGGTAAGCGGGGCATTAGCACAACAGAATGTAAAGTAGTACAAGAGCAACCAGCAATAAAAATTTAACGCCCAAGCTAGGTTCTCCACAATTAGCACTAGAGAGAAACCACCATTTTCAGACAAAACTATCTACAGTATGTTTAATCTTATTAATGAACCCGAGAACTTGCCTCCAAAGTTGCCCCCCTCATAGTTGTCATATCCTCCAAATCCGCCACCTTGGTTGCCATAACCAGGGCCGCCGCCACCGCCGCCGCCGCCGCCGCCACCACCACTATAGCCACCTCGGCCACCACCATAACCTGGGCCGCCACCGTAATTTCCACCTTTAAGAGAGGTAAACAATTATCAGACTATTACAACAATGAAGTGTGAATATATTCTTTATGGATAATAGACTCCAAATTTATACCTGGAACACAACCACTTCCATATAATGCATGCATAAATAATGAAAGCCAAAAAATTTACATCTACTAGTTCTTGGTCATTTAAGGAAATCAAACATAAGAGCAAACTCACAAAGAATTAAAGAATCTGAAACGTACATCATCAACATAAAACTAATCTATTACTATTAATTACCCCATCACTATGTGAATGAGACTTCCCCAGAAAGGCTTGTTCACCTTTTTTTTTTTTTTTTACCAAGAAAATTCAATTTATTAATTTTGCCAAATGAGCAATAAATCTAAACTCCATACCAAACATGACAGAATTGGATCTGCATATATTTGAACATTTGTACAGATGCGGAACGCTGCATGAAGCACAGGTTACAAAAGAAACCACATGTACTGCTGATTTGCAAATATTTTAGTGTACTGTAAACAGTTCAAATGGTAGACTTTGTCTCAAATTGTAAAGTTTCTGATCTCATACAAATTCTGATCTCTTCACAAATAGCAAGCCTCCGACCAGAAAACACCATGGACAAAACAAATGAGTCAGTTGTCTAAAATGACAGTATATAATATTGCACATTATACACAATCACACCGATTCTGTACTTGGCAAATGTTCCCAACTTTTTTCCCCAAACACACACCCAGAAACATGCAGTAAATATTAAGAGTGAAAGACTTTCATTGGATTCTTAACAGTTGCTTTTTCTTTCTTTTAGAATGCAAAATCCAAAAAATTACAAGTTTCTGGGAAAGCCTGCCATGTGCGATGGGGTTCAAGCCTGCACCTCTGCACAAGAACCACCCTTTTCAACCCTACCAAACATATGCAGTTTTTAATGTCTGGAAAACATTTGGGATTAAATCACTTGGAGATCTGTACACAGACAACGTCTTTGCATCCTATGAACAATTACATTCTAAATTTAACTTTCCAGCAATACATTTCTTTCACTATCTTCAAATTAGAAACTTTGTTAAACAGAACCTGCCCAATTTTCCTCACCTCCCTATGCTGGAAAAAATATTAATCGGTTTCAAGAACTTAGACAGCATCTCCGCAATATATAAAACCATTTTACAGTCTCTCCCTTTCAAAGATCCAAGAGGTAAGTGGGAAAAGGATTTCTCATTCAACACCTCAGAAAAAGAGAAAGGTAGCAATGCAGAGAATTCACTTGAGCTCAATTTGTGCAAAGCATACAATTATTCAACTAAAAATTTTTTATAATCGAGTACATCTGTCTCACTTTAAATTGTCCAAAATGTTTCCAGGGCAAGATCCAACCTGCAAACGCTGCAATCAAGTTCCAGCCTCACTGAATCACGTTTTGGATCTGCACCAAAGTAACATTCTGGACCAAAATTTTTAAATGCCTTTCAGACAGCCTTGGTGTCACAATCCCTCCTACCCCATTAACAGCGGCGTTTGATGTACTCTGAGAAGGGCTTAAAGTGGAGAAGGACAAAAACTGTGATTGCCTTTACTACACTATTGGCACGCAGGCTTATCTTGCTCAACTGGAATAATCCTAACTCTCCTCTTTTAAGTCAGTGGGTAACTGATGTTATATATTATTTGAAATTGGAAAACAAATTCTCGCTTAGAGGATCTGTGCAGAAATTTTTCAAAACCTGGCAGGATCAATAACATTCTAGAATAAGCTTTTAAAGCACTGAGGAAGCAGATTCTCTCCACATTTTCTTTTTCTTCTCCATTTATCTATTTACTTATTTTTACTAGGTTTAAGTTTTATTCTGCTGCCCATGCTCTCTCTCAGGGCTGGGGGTTGATTTGTTTTCAATCCTATTCTTGTAAAAATTTATTTTTATGGAATGTTGTGCGATTTCAATAAAAATCAATTTTATATATATCACACACACACACATGTACTTATAAATGTATATTATATATTATATATATATATATAAATAAATAATAATTAAAAAAAAGAGTGGAAGTCTTTCATTGGATTCTTAGTGGTTGCTTTTTCTTTTAGAATGTGTCCACAACGTAAGCAGTAAATGAGCAAATTAAGCTAGTCTAATACATAACATGAAAAGGGCTTTAACAACTGCACTTAATCCATACCATCCCCGCCAAATCCATTGTATCCACCACCACCATCTCCTCCATAGCCACCTCTTCCTCCACCATAACCACCTAAAAACCAAGAACAGCTTTGTAAAACATTTTAAACCCAATTCAGAATAGTAAAATAAAATAGTTCTGTGTAACAACAATTTTAGTACAAGTGTTCACGTGCTTACCCCTGCCTGAAAAGTTTCCACCCCGGCCAAAGTTACTGCTCCCACCACTTCCAAAGTTTCCTCCTCGACCCATGAAGTTACCAGAACCACCACCACGACCTGTGATGAGCAATAGATGTTTTCATACGTTTACTGTAGACAAGTAAGATTTCCTCTGGAAATCCAGTAGCTTTGGCCCCTGAAAAATTTTCTTACTGGTATGATTTAAATGATACTTATTACTTACTTCTCTGACTTGAGGCAGCCTGCATTTCTTGCTTTGAAAGGGCTTTCCGGACTTCACAGTTATGAGAGTTGATAGTATGATACTTTTGGGCTAAATATAACCAAAAAATGGGAGGAGGTTTTAGAAAAAAAAAATTTAGACATTTAAAAACTGTATCAAAAGTCAAATACTAAAATCAGTGTTATACTTTATGGAATACCAATATCCACAAACAAAATTCACACAATATCAGGGCCAACCACCACACAATAATATTCAAAGGACAGCTTCTGACTACATATATAAATCAAAATACTAACCAACTATTTTGTCAACAGTGTCATGATCATCAAATGTGACAAATCCAAAGCCTCTCTTCTTCCCAGACTGGCGCTCTTCCATCACCTCAATGCTTTCTATCTTTCCATATTTTTCAAAGTACTCGCGCAAATGATATTCTTCAGTGTCTTCTTTGATTCCACCCACAAATATCTTTTTTACTGTTAAATGAGCACCAGGCTTTGATGAATCCTGCAGATACATAAAGCAAAACCATCAGCCAGTGCCATTATGGACATTTAGGATAAAAAAAATAAAAATGTATTACAATAAACTACCTCTCGAGATACAGCTCTTTTGGGTTCAACAACCCGACCATCAACTTTATGGGGACGAGCAGTCATGGCAGCATCCACTTCTTGCACACAGGAATAGGTCACAAAACCAAATCCCCTGGAGCGTTTGGTCTGTGGGTCTCTCATCACCTGTGGCATTGAAAGTATAAAACATTGATTTTAGAGCTTCAGTTTTCTACACAAGTCAGTTTACATTATTAAATATTATCGGAAAACCTGTTGCATTAAATTAAATCTCAAGGCAATACAAAATTAATGTGCTGCCTATTCCTAATCGTGTCCAGCTCGTCTGAATCATTTAAAATATAGCATCGTCTTCAAGGCTTCAGTGAAAGATGATTTTTAAACAGTCATTTCAGACTGGCATGAGAAACCTGCACGTATATAAATTAATTTTTCATAAGTCCGAACTATACAATGAAAGTAAAAAAAGGCTGCCTCACGGCAAAGCAATCTCATCCCAATTATTCAAAATAAAAACTTACCACACAGTCTGTCAACTTCCCCCATTGTTCAAAGTGTGCCCTCAAACTCTCATCTGTTGTTTCAAAACTCAGGCCACCAATGAAGAGCTTTCTTAGTTGTTCTGGCTCTTTGATATCATGACCCTGGAAGAATAAAGAATGTCATTTCATAGCCTAGCATCTGGGCGATAAATCTGAAATAATTGGGGATTTCCCGAGACCAATAAACTAATTTGTATTTTTCAGGCTGGATTTAAAGAAAAACCCCCTACTGCATTAGTCTTTTTTCACACCCAAGATGAAATTCACTTTCATACATCATTTAGCTGTTTAGTTGTGGGGTTAAACATTTTACCTGGATAGAAGTACAGGGAACACAAAACTTGCATTTGATACAAAATGTGTGTTGAAAGCTCCAGTGTAATTTCAAAATTCTATCCGTTGTGCAATTTAAAAACTATTGTCTAAAACTTTCTTAAAATACAATGCCTCTTACTGGAAATGAAAAAGTATTTTAATGCCATGTTTTGCATTGACTAAATAAAATGCACACTTACCAGACAACAAAATTAAGAACAACAGTATGGGAAGCATACTTACAATGTTCAACTATTAAAGAACTGGTATTTAGCATAAACTAGTGAGAAAAAAAACACTCGGGCTTTTCTTTTTGTAAAATTAAATAGGCACTCCTCTGTAACAACTAAACGCCTATTAATGGTCATCCCTGTAGCCCATACAAGGTTGCTGCAGACAACACATGTGAATGATCATGGTGCTGCTGTATACTTTGAATGTATGTTTTTGAAAGAAAAACTTAATTTGCTAGCCACTGCACCAAATTATGAATTTAGCGCATCTTTGTGCTGTGAAATGGGAAAAAATGGTTTAACCTCTGGCCTTAAACATTTAATACTTCTGTTCTAACTCCAAAAGCTGTGAAATGATCTCCCTTTGTTTCTATCTGAACTACAACCAATTTGCTTATGTCTAGGCATATTTTAAAAGCCGTCGCCTTTTCATTAAATATTTTGGAATAGTTTCTTTTCTACAGGGCAGCCGATGTTGTAATAAATAGTTCAGAGATACTGATTAATATCTCTGATTCATAATGAGAGCAAAATAACAATGCCTCGAATGGGCACAAAAAAGAAAACCTGACTTCTTTAAAAATAAAATCTAAACACAGAGCATTACGTCTTTTAAAAACATGTTACAACGGAGGATTTATTGTTAACGTTAAAAAATCTGGCCTACGAAGGTTTGGTGTAATGTTCCTTCCTTCAACATGACTACTGTTTTTTCCCCTTATCAATGAAAACCACCATTTACAAAACCGTCACCCTTTGTTAAAGAAAGCGAAAATGTTAAATAGGCCTCCGGACTCGTTTGCCATATTCAACGATTAAGTCGTCACCACACTATTACACAACGAGGTCACAGTGTTCAGTAGTAGATGCTTACATAAAATAGATATTACTATTGAACCTTTTTAAAATGTAATAGTTACCTCCATTTCCTCATAAATCGCCTCGTCCTGCATCATCGTATGATGGCCGAAAGAAAATGTAACAATAGGTATGAACGGGTGGTCGTGGCCGAGCTTATGCACGCTAGTCACGTGTGGAAGTGGCTGCGTCAGCGAACCACGTAAAGACGCTACGGGTTGGGGGAAGGGCGAGAACCCCAGGCGGGGCCATAGGCCAGTCTTTGAATGTAAGGTTTGCTACAAACACCTACGCATGCGTACCAGCATCCCTTCTATCTCGTTTACTGGGCTAATGCAGCATATTTATTGTCTTATTTATAACCGTTAACTTATATACCTTTATTGCCTTTTTAACTGACAGCCAACATATAATACTCATTTAACTCGGGGGTTTCAAATAGCCAGACAGAGCTATCATTTTTCACACCAAACCAGTACAGTCCCCTTTTAACAGTTACTTATTTCAATGCTTTATTACTGCTCTCATTCTGCCACGACCGTCATTCCCGGAACTGATTTTTTTTCTAGTATCACCATCGCTCTATTTTACTCTACCTTTCTCATTTTTTCTATTCAAATATTTTAAAAGGTGTCGTAGAATGGATACATTAAGGTAAATGGGATCAATAAGTCTGATCACCTTGGCTGCTTGGGTTAAAACAATAGTAGGGTGATGTACCGTAGTAGCCATTAGGGTCTGAGCTGCATCGAAAGCTTCCATATCGTAATTTGTGCAATTAGCTAACAAAAGGTTTAAAACAATGAAATACAAGTAGTTTAAAAATCAAGGCAACATAACAATTCTACATTTGTATCAGTAACCGTTAAGAAAGTGACCGGAACGAAATCCTGCAGCCTCTTTCCGAGTTTGACACCAGGGTGTATAGAAATGAGACAAATCATGTAGTAAGATTTCTCAAAACATAATCCGAGTACATTTTTTTCTTCAAATCGCTAAACCAAAAAATCGTCCTTTAGCCATTTTCCGACGGGATTAGTTTTACAACAGGAGGCGGGGCAAACTAACCATTACCGGGGGACCTCTGTGAATATTAATTTTATGGACATGTCTATTAACAAAGTTTAACAAAGTACTATTACTACCTGTGACCATTTTAACAGACTTTTCATAAGAGGCGCTCTGTAATCTTTACTGAGATGTAAACGCGCAGTGGGTAAAAAGTTACTAGACATGAGCGATTCGGACGAGAATATAATTAAGAGGTCCTCAATAATTAATTACTTTACCCCTCCCTCCTGCCGCCCGAACAGAGTTTAAAAGTTGCACGGCTTCTCTAGTAACAATTTGATTATCCCACCTCTTTGTGTTAACTAACCCGTTCTGAGACAGCACTTTGAAAAATGATTCTATAGAGGCCAAAAAACAACAAATGACAATTTTAAAATTCAACAATCCAATTGATTGTTCGCTTACAAAACAAAATGCAATTAAAATCGGAATAAACTAAGTCACGGCAGTCTTCCCCGTAACTAAGGGCCGTGGTGTTAACAATAGGCAAATAGCGCGCGAGCACCACAGCAACCGAGCGGAAATTAAAACGGTACATCTTTACTTGGATTAAATCAATAAAATAAAAACGTGTACATTTTGCGCACGAGGCCGTGCACTATCTCCCTTTATATTATCAGGCAATGGCGAACAATAGAATCATCCGAACGAAAGAACCGTCGCCGACCCGAATGTATGCACGCGCATTCCACAGCGATCGCCATTTTAAAACGCCGAGGCTCCATATTGTCGAGCCCGGCTACACGGCCACCACACGACATTTCGCGGTTCTGTTCAGCAAAAAAGTTTACATCACACTAATAATTATCTCAATCGTTCAATACGTTATTTTACAAAATAAAAAAACACAAATCGAAGTGCGCCGAGATTGCTCATTTAGCACGTTTTCAACACAATAGCACCTCAGTTGCACCTGTACATTTTTCACGTTCCCTCAACCCTACAGCATCTCGTTTACCAACGCCTTACACATGACAAAATAACCGGAGTCATTTTTAACATAAAAAAAGAAACCATTCGGCTTGCATGTAAAACACCACGCTTGACAACAACCGTAAAGTAGACGAACAAACTGCGCTAAACCCTTTCAAACCACTTCACTCCAGGTGAAAACCACTTAAAATTAAAAACCACTACAGCTTTACTTAGAACACATTTAATATTTTGTTTTCCTCCAACTTTATTTTGCAATCATTTTTTTCATTAATTAAAAGAAATTACTTTACCTCCATTTTGCCGAGTTGCTCTCGCTTCTCGTCACTTCTAAGCGGAAGGAGGAAACGAAGCTCCCCACGTGACTCCAAACCACGTGGTGCTCGCTGCTGTACAGGCGCGCGACGGAGAGGACCGCGTTCCAAAAATGGCAGAGCTTCCACCTGCATTTGCTTCGAGGAGAAGCTACATGGGGAAAGAAAGAATACAAGAAGTTTTTTGGGGGGTTTCGCGGATGCAGACAATATGTACTACGGTTTGTCACATTTTATAATTAAAAAACAAGATACGACTTTTGTTACTTGACACATAGAAAAGAGGACAGAAACCTGTGAAAAGGAATAACAATTACAGGCTTGCCTGCTTATACCACTATATCCATTTGCATTCATACAAAGTACAGTAACAAGTTCTGCTCTCAAATTTGATACTCCTGGCAGAATTCGGAAGATGTGTACGATTTTTTTAAGAAAACAAGATATGACTTTTGTTACTTGACACATAGAAAAAAGGACAGAAACCTGTGAAAAGGTGTAATAATTACAGGTTTGCCTGCTTATAGCACCATATCCATTTGCTTTCTAAAACAAGTTGTACTCTCAAGTTTGCAAACTCCTGGCAGAATTTGTAAGATGTGTACCATTTTCTTAAGAAACATCAGTAATGAGATTTCAAGTTATATTTAATGGTATTCAAATTTAACAGCACCATCGTTAAACCATAGCAATAAAGGTAAAAAGGTATGAATTGACATAAAGCACTCTAATTCAGGTTGTTCATAAGAAATATGTTAACTCATGATGTAGAAATACACATTACACAAGAATAGATGTAACACTTGCTCCAAGGGTGTTGATGGAGAAGTATACAGAAGGAGTTGCATTGTGTCTTTGTGGACCTGGAGAAAGCATACGACAGGGAGAGAAGAGCTGTGGTATTGTATGAGGAAGTCAGGAGTGGCAGAGAAGTACAGGATATGTACACGGAAAGTGTGACCGTGGTGAGGTCTGCAGTGGGAGTGATGTAGGTGGGAGTACATCAGGGATCAGCTCTGGGCCCATTCTTATTTGCAATGGTGACAGACAGGCTGACAGACAAGGAGTACCCATGGACTATGTTTGCTTATGACATTGTGATCTGTAGCGAAGAGTAGGGAGTAGTTTGAGGAGACCCCGGTGAGGTGGAGATATGCTCTAGAGAGAAGAGGAATGAAGGTCAGTAGGAACAAGACAGAATACTTCTACGCGGTAGTGTGCTGGGGAGGCAGCATTAAGAAGAAAGACGCCTCACGCCTGTACAAACTGGTGAGGAAGGCAGGCTCTATTGTTGGCATGGACCTAGACAGTTTGACATCTGTGGCAGAGCGACGGGCACTCAGCAGGCTCCTATCAATTATGGAGAATCCACTGCATCCACTAAACAGTGTCATCTCCAGACAGAAGAGCAGCTTCAGCGACAGACTGCTGTCACTGTCCTGCTCCACTGACAGACTGAGGAGATCGTTCCTCCCCCAAACTATGCGACTCTTCAATTCCACCCGGGGGGTAAACGTTAACATTATATAAAGTTATTGTCCATTTTTACCTGCATTATTATCAATCTTTAATTTAACATTGTTTTTTGTATCAGTAAGGTACTGCTGGAGTACTGAGTAGATCGTTCCTCCCCCAAACTATGCGACTCTTCAATTCCACCCGGGGGGTAAACGTTAACATTATATAAAGTTATTGTCTGTTTTTACCTGCAATAATGTTATTGTCTGTTTTTACCTGCATTATTATCAATCTTTAATTTAACATTATATAAAGTTATTGTCTGTTTTTACCTGCAATAATGTTATTGTCTGTTTTTACCTGCATTATTATCAATCTTTAATTTAACATTGTTTTTTGTATCAGTAAGGTACTGCTGGAGTACTGAGTAGATCGTTCCTCCCCCAAACTATGCGACTCTTCAATTCCACCCGGGGGGGTAAACGTTAACATTATATAAAGTTATTGTCTGTTTTTACCTGCAATAATGTTATTGTCTGTTTTTACCTGCATTATTATCAATCTTTAATTTAACATTATATAAAGTTATTGTCTGTTTTTACCTGCAATAATGTTATTGTCTGTTTTTACCTGCATTATTATCAATCTTTAATTTAACATTGTTTTTTGTATCAGTAAGGTGCTGCTGGAGTATGTGAATTTCCCCTTGGGATTAATAAAGTATCTATCTATCTATCTATCTATCTATCTATCTATCTATCTATCTATCTATCTATCTATCTATCTATCTTGTGAATTTCCCCTTGGGATTAATAAAGTATCTATCTATCTATCTATCTGTCTATCTATCACATGTGTGTGAATGAGAGGGAGGTCAGTGGATTGGTGAGGATGCAGGGAGTAGAGTCGGCAAAGCTGGATGAGTTTAAATAATTGGCATCAACAGTACAGAGTAATGGGGATTGTGGAAGAGAAGTGAAAAAGAGTGCAGGCAGGGTGGAAGGAGTGGATAAGAGTGTAAGGAGTGATTTGTGACAGATGGTTATCAGCAAGAGTAAGGGAAGGTTCTACAGGACGGTAGTGAGACCAGCTATGTCATATGGGCTGGAGATGGTGGCACTGACCAGAAAGCAGGTGGCAGAGTTACAGATGCCAAGATTTGCATTGGGTGCGACGAGGATGGACAGGATTAGAAATGGGGACATTAGAGGGTCAGCTCAGGTTGGACGGTTTGGAGACAAAGTTAGAGGGGCGAAATGGTGTTGGTTTGGACATGTGCAGTGGAGAGATGCTGAGTATATTTAGAGGGGCGAAATGGTGTTGGTTTGGACATGTGCAGTGGAGAGATGCTGAGTATATTGGGAACAGGATGTTAAATATAGAGCTGCCAGGCAAGAGGAAAAGAGGAAGGCCTAAGAGAAGGTTTATGGATGTGGTGAGAGAAGACATGCAGGTGATGGGTGTTAACAGAGCAAGATGGAGAGGACAGGAAGATATGGAAAATATGATCCGCTGTGGCAACCCCTAACGGGAGCAGCCAAAAAAAGATTTAATATTAAAAGGTGTTTCATTTAAAACACCTTTTAAAATCTAAATATTCTCGATTGTAATAGAAATCTGTCATTTCTCACTCTATGATAGTGCTAGATCCTTGAAAAATAACATTTGTAATCACTGACCTTGCATGTAATAATCTAAAATGATGACCCACGTGCTTAGGTTTGAAAGTTGTCATTTTTAACTTTCTGGAAGTGGCTCTTAAGAGGACAAGGACTACCCGTTATCAAAAATATATGTTATCAAAAATATGATCATATTGGTGTTGATAAAGCCAGCAGGGGGAGCTTACCCTGTGGTCCGAATGTGATCCCAAAGACCCCGTGCAGTGACAGGGACACTGTGCTGTAAAAATGGCATCATCCTTCAAATGAGACGTAAAACTGAGGTCCTGACACACTTTGGTCATTAAAGATCCCTGGGCATCCTTCATAAAGAGTTGGATGTATCCTAATGTCATGGCTAAATTGTCCACTATGTCCTTGTTATTCTAGCCCCCTAATCATCCCATCTCTCTCGCTCCTTCACCTCCTAATTACTAATGTGTGATGAGTGTGCTGGTGCAAAAATGACTGCTGTCCCATCATCCAGGTGGGTGCTGCACATTAGTGATGATTGAAGTGGTTCCCCACTCACTGTGTAAAATGCTTTGAGTACCTTGAATAGAGCTATATAAATGAAATGTATTATTATTGTTATCCGCAACCTTGAAATGGCATAGCACTCCACATGCCAATATTCCTTGAAATGGCATAACACTCCACATGCCAATATTATATTACCAATCACCACTTTTGCAAAATTTTGACCTCACCTACCCCAGTAGAGGACCGCATTTCAAAAATGGCAGAGTTTCCATCTGCATTTGCTTCGAGGAGAAGCTACGTGGGGAAAGAAAAAATGTTTTGGGGGGTTTCACAGATGCAAACAAATGAGGTAGAGGTTCGATTGATGTGGCATGCACAACTTCAAGTCCTCCTGGTCATTTTTGCTGAAGACGTCCTTTAACACAAGGGTGCAATGTCTTACGTAAAATATGTTCCAAATAATGGCCTAAAAAATGACGGTTTTACAGGTCTAGAGAGCAAAAAATAGAGAACCCCAAAAAGCTTGACGTCTTGACTACCAGTAATGGCGCATTGCACGATAACGTGCAGTGAATATACTTGAGTATTCCTAGTTTTCATCCTCTTTCTCTGTACGTTTGGCATTTGTTTGCTCAGAGATTAATGCGCTTGCTGCTTCCTGAGCAGCTCTTCTTTTCTCCAACCTGGTTTCCTGCTTCTTCTCTTCTTTCATCTGCATCTTTTTTTGTGTTAAAACTGATCAAGTCAGTGTTTGTGTTGCAATTACTTAGTACGTTTTCCTTCATTTTTCACTTAAGCTGGCACTTAAGTCTTCAATCTGCCTCAAGAATGATTTAAGATATGAAGAGGTAGGGCAAGTGACAGTGAAGGTGGTAGGGATGAGAACGGTGCTCATACACATGCGCCACACGGCCGCCCTGCTGGCCGCTGCCGAGAGTTGATTCTACAATTAAATAAAAATAAAAAGAGGAATAACCTTGGGAGGTCAATCATCACCCTGAAAGCGGACAGTAGACGTCACGTAGTATATGTGTACCAAATTTCAGGTGCATAGTTCCAACAGTTTGTGAGCTACAGGTGATTTAAAATCCTGGACAGCCACGGTAGCATATTATATAAGATGATACGTCAAGACGAGTTGAAGCTCCAGAATAAAAATAAACACTAAAGTGATTTCAAAGCATTCAGGAGTCATTTTTAGGAATACAATAAAAAACTAAAAGTCAGCAGTTATATTGGCTCTCATGGATACAGGTATATGCACCATGGTTTTGTCATTTTTTGCTTAAAACTTAAAATATGAGTTTTGCCACTTGGCACATCAAAAGATGTCAGAAGATTACAGAAAGGTATACATATTTAAAGGTTTGCACATTAAACAATCTAGACGAGAACAGGCCATCCAGCCCCACAAAACTCGCCAGTCCTATCCACTTAATTCTTCTAAAAAAACCATCACGTCGAGCTTTGAAAGTCCCTGAAGTCCTACTGTCTAGCAGGAATTACTTGACTGTAATAGTGCTGCATCCATATATTAATCTAACAAATTAGATTGTCGTACTAAAGAATAACCACATTGCAAAACGAACTGGCATGGCAAAATAAAATGCTAGTGTGATGTAAGGCAGTTACAAGATTGTGAATAAACCCTAGTAGTCAGAGGTTCTCAACCTTATTTCCACCATGGTCCCTCAATGTACCATGAGAATAATGTTAGGGCCCCCCTATACAGGCTATGATATTTACACTACCAGTCAAAAGTTTAGACGCACCCAGGAATGTTCAGGTTTGTGATTGAGATTGATACCTTTTTCATCAAGATACCATTAAATTAATTTAAAAATACAGTCAGGACATTACTAGTGTTGTTAATGGCCATTACTGCTTGAAATAATTTTGCATATTTTGTTTTTTTATTTTTAAATATGATCACAAAGCCCAGTTTCAGCAGCCATTGAAGGTTATTCCATGCAACAGATTGTCAAGAAACTGAAGATCTGAATCAAAGGTGTCCATGACTGTCTTGAGAGAAGAGGACAAACTTTATCCAACTAGGATAGAAAAGGAAGAGGAAGGACCAGATGCACAACAGCATTAACATGAGATGAGAAAATTACAGCTCCTAAGTTGGATTTTTCCTAAAATATATGCCTAACCCATCTACAGCAGAGAAAAGACGACTCTGAGATGCTGTACACAATATGCTTTTCCAGTCATCTTCTGTCTTAACTCTTTCAGGGCTGATGTCGACTTTTGTCAAAAGGAGGAGTTGATGATAGTAATCAACTGTCAACTGTGACAAAACCAACCGTTATGTTCTGGTTGGTGTCTTGTTGCTAGAAATAAGTTAGCTTTGTTGGTTTTGTACTCCCACGAGTAGAAAGGCACAAACGATGGCAAAAATGGCCCTGACACCTGGCGAGAGATCCAAGTGGATGTGTAAAGTAGAACACTATGAGGACGACGTTTTGCCTGTTCTCTCTGAACTGGACTATGACTTGTCAGACTGATTTTGATATAAGCGATCGAAAACAATTGTGAGGTTCCTGCTTCAGCTGACTGGTCCCCAGCTATTCGTGGTGCTGAACAGGTTCAAGTAGCTGACACACCTATGACACTGTTCGCCTGGGAGGACTGCCACTTAACAGTGACAAGGGGTAGAAACCCATAAGTGACAAGGGGTAGAAACCCAGATTGCAATGCACTGCGACAGTGACCACTGCTGCTGCCCCAGCCACGCGTTGACAGCCTGGCCGCAAGCCTGCCGCACATTCTTGGCAAACTGGCAGCCACAGCCACGTTGTATGTTGATGTCTGTGTGACGCCACTGTTTTTCAGAAAACTATGTTTTTTGGAAAAAATATTCAGCTCTCAAAGAGTTAACATGTGTGTTCTGTTGCTCATTTTAACAATTTCCTTTTATTTGCCAGTTTCAGATTTAGTTTTCCTTTGAAATTCTGCCTCCAAGGCTGGCATCCTAATGTCATCCTTTCTCTTTTGCAGGTGACACTGCAATTTGTTGTATATTTAATGAAGAAGCCCACAAGGACCAATAAGGATTTTTTTTCATAAACAAGAGACATACTTGTCTTGCTATGTCTGGGTGTGTCCATTACACATATATGTATATACAACACACACACACATTATATATATATCTCAAATGAAAACACCATTAACTGACACTTGGACATGAACCCACCATATGCAGGCTTAAAAAGAAAAAATCAAAATTAATAAAGACTAAGATCAACGCCTTCCGAACCCCACATTACTAAAACACCCCCTCTTACACTGAAGAAGCCCACAAGGACCAATAAGGATTTTTTTTCATAAACAGACATACTTGTCTTGCTATGTCTGGGTGTGTCCATTACACATATATGCATATACAACACACACACACACATTATATATATATATCTCAAATGAAAACACCATTAACTGACACTTGGACATGAACCCACCATATGCAGGCTTAAAAAGAAAAAATCAAAATTAATAAAGACTAAGACCAACGCCTTCCGAACCCCACATTACTAATCCACCCCCTCTTACACCCACCTACCACCCCCCTCCTCCCCCATTTGCTATACACTGCCTTTGATTCATGCATGTCTAATCATTTTCCTCAGAAGATGACACCTAGTAGATGTCGAAAGCTCAGGAATAAAAGACTATTTTAAGATATGTGATTCATTTTCTCCCTTTAAAATATTTAACATATTACTCCAAAAAGCAATCCTGGGGATTGTCTCAATGCCTCTAAAATGGCACTAATAATGGGGACAGATAAGGGGTTGACATATCAACTGACTTTCCCTGTTTCCCTTTTGAATGGAGGAAGAAAATCTCACTGTACCTTGAGGTCAGTTCTGTCACAACATCGTAAGTTCTGCTCTATATAATAAGAGCTACATGTCCAGAAACAGGCATTCATTTTAGGAGAACTTGTCAAGATGGACAGATCTTCATGAGGCCTCCTCTTTCATAGAAGACATTCCATTGTATGAAACTGAAAGTTTAGTATAAATTTAATGTGTTCTGTATTTCCTTTGGGGAAATATTACCATCCATTAGAAAGGGTACCAAGATGGCAACCCAAACCTTTGATGAGCTGCTCGTGGCACCCGGCAGGGCCGTGTCGCTCCCCTGGAACATATGCTGCAGGGGCATCCCGGCCAGGCATGGGCCCCGGCTGTCTGCCAAAATATATAATGTATATAATAAAAAAAATCCTGGGACGAGATGAGACTTTTTAGCCTGGGACGAGGCACGACTTTTTCAGAGAGACACTTTTATGTCCCGCAAGATGAGACTTTGTGCCAAGAGATTTAACCACGCCTGTGGCCGGAAATAAAAGACAAAAGAGTAGATGACAAAGTAGAACATCATAAAGAATTCAAAAACATTGGTGCGATACATATGCAGAGCAAAGTTAGAGATAATTAAAGTACTAAAATTCGAAAGTCTAAAAAAAATGATAGTAAAGTTCGCATTAGCACAAACAAATGGAAATGTTTACTCGGTGAAATAATGAAACATTGAAAAAAGATCGAATATACTGTATTGTTCGAATTTAAACTTTAAGTCGGAGATTTGTAGATCATCTAATTTGTGGTGCCATCAGGTTGAATGTGAAATCCATATAAGTGAGTGGCAGAGACGTAAAGTGGCTGGCATGTAGCGCAAGCCAGGGGGGGTTGGCGAGTGTGAGAGAGATAGAGATATTCAGATTGGAGAGGAAGATTAAAGAAGTGTCAAAATGCGTACCAAAGTTTGTTCACCAAACAAGAGGTTTATCTATTGTCAAATTCTAAACACAAATTCTAAAAAGTTAAAAATAGTTTACAAAAGTTCTAAACAGAATTCCAAATTTCCCCATGGGATTAATAAAATTTATCTAACCTAATCAATTAAAAAAAAAAAATCAAAATTGAATATGTAGCAAAGATTTGCAAGTAACTGAAAAGGCAAAACACATTCGCAAAGAATTACTTTTTATCCACAATCTCGGATGACTAGAAAATGAAAGTACCAACCTTTCTATGGTTTGCATAGCTTACGTCACACATCGTGCACATCTGGCCATTTGAGCATAGCAAGACAAAAATTGGGGTAAGTTGCAAACATATTATAGCTCCATCAAATACATTTTTTACAGCACAATGGTTGTGAGAATTGAACTACTTATCTCAAAATGTCCATTAGTAAAAAACATTAAAAAAAGGTTCTAAAAATTCTAAATACAAGACTGTAACCAACTATACTGTATGAACTTCAGGTTTTCTTCCTACTACTAAATTGCAAATCTGTACACTTTTACAACATTAAAACAAAACTTTTTCAGCTGAAGGTTACTTTAAATTGTTACCATTTTAGATATGCCCTGTGGTATATATACTTAGCAAGAGCCAGCACATTGCCCTATACCTGTAAACGACTAAAGCCTGACATCCCAACATAGACAGCCCTCTTTGCCATTCAATACATTGTTTTTCATTTTCAGTATTAGATATTGCTGTTACACTTGTGAAATCAATATTGTTTTTATCTGTTTACGATCTACCTTCTAGATTAGCCCACATGTAACAGTTTGAACAAAGGCATCACTGGACTAGTGCTTAATAATAATTCTTTGCATTTATACAGCACATTTTTTAACTACTCAAAGCGCTCAAGCAATTGCAGGTTAAGGGCCTTGCTCAAGGGCCCAAACAGATCAGAGTCCCTTTTTGGCATTTACGGGACTCGAACTGGCAAACTTCTGATTGCCTGTGCAGATCTCTAGCCTCAGAGCCAGCACTCCGTTTACAAGGTTCTCTCATTTGTACTTGCACAGTTGTCACTTTTCAGTACTGAACCAACATTATAAATGGTTTTCTGTAAAATGTAACATTGCTTAATGGGTGTTCTGCCAGTCCGAGTCCTCTGCATAGGTGAATCAAACAAATGGCTGTTCATTCCAGAGAAAATGTTACAAGTTGTTAACATAAAGAACATGACTAAGGCTATTGTAGAATATTTGCCCCACTGAACCCTATTTTCTTATACAGCACTTCAAAAACCCGGTTCACAGAATTTCTAAGATCTTTTACAGTAAAAGAAAAATAGAACCATCTCAATTCAATTGTTCAACCTGAAATCCACACTTGAAATGGCTAACCTCAATCTTTATTTTATCTTCTGTAGTGACTGCCTTTCACACCCACTCTGGTCTTTCACCTCTTTCATCTTCCTCAGTCTTCTTCTCTATTCTGCTCTTACCTACAGTATCTTGTCTGTTTTTCCCTTTTCAGTTACACACCTGACAAAGGCAATACAGTCGAAACTTTGTGTCCGTAACCTTTTCTAGATTTTATCAATGGAATAACCTTTGCCTATTTTCCTTTTACAGATGCATAGTGACACAAGCTGTCACAAACTCCTTTTCGGCAGTTGTTTCCTCATACTTGCTGAAGATACTGTAAACACATCGGCTATTATCCGTTCATAAAAAATATAATTTTGTGGTCCATCTTTCATAAAAAAAATTAAAAGAGTATGATGCCGGGTATTTATGTTATGGATGGTACAGTTTGAACACAAAACACTAAAATTGTGACCAGAGTCAATTCACAACTTTCTTTTAGGGCAGAGGTGTCAATTTAAATCCTGGAGGACCACAATTTCTGTAGATTTTCATTCTTGCTAGTTTCTTAATTAAGAACCATTACTGCTGAGCAGTTGACCAGCTTTCTTTTAACTTACTCTTACTTGCTTTTTTAAGATTTGTAATCCTTAATTAGGGATGGAGTCCCAGATGAAAGGCTAGTGCCAAGAATAAGTAGAGTGGGAAGTAAAGGAATGACTAAATGAATGAAAAATGGAAAGACAACAGGACTGGAAGATATCCCAGCAGAAGAGTTTAGGAGAAGAGGGAGTAGATGCATTGTGGGATTTAATGCAAAAGATCTAGAATCAGGAGAGAATACTGATGGAGTGGAGAAAGAAGGTGATCATAACCATTTATATGGAGAATGAGGAGAAGGGAGATATTCAGGACTGTTGAAACTATACAGGGATAAATAAAGCTGATGTCACACTTAATGAAAATTATCAAGATAGAACTTAGTGAAGAGGCCACCAGGAAGAGTAGTTTGGTTTTATGCCAGAGAGAGGGAACAACTGATGTACTCTTTGAATTGAGACATCTCATAAAGGAGCATCAAGAAAAACAGAAAATATTGCATATGGTGTTTATTGATTTGGAGAAAGTACACCACATCAAGAGCTCTAGAGGTGCAGGAAACAGAAAGGAGTTTCAGCAAAGTATGTGAGGACTGTCCAGGACTGTATAAGGGAGTGAGGACTTGGGTTGATAGCAGTGTTGGGGTAACAGACAGGTACCAGTTAGAGGACGTCTGCACCAGGGATCTTTTTTAAGTCCTTTGATCTGATTATGGATGTGTTGACTCATGGGATAAAGCTCAAGGCATTATGTTGTGTAACACCAGAAAACAGGAAGAAAGTTGGAAGAATGGAGAAGGGCTTTGGAAGATAAAGGGTTGAAGATAAATAGGAAGAAGACAGAATATCTGAGGTTTAATGCTGATCAGGATTTGGAAGTTAGTCTGCAGGGAGAACTACTGAAAAGAGTGGAGAAATGTAAGTATCTAGGATCAGTGGTAGCTCCCCAAAGATGGAAAATTAAGATACAGAGGGATCATCTGGAAGAAGGTTATCCAGAGTATTGTGTGGTCAAAGAATTAAGGAGAAGGTTAAAGGTTAAGGTTTTAAAGATGGTGTTAAGACCAGCAATGATGTATGGAGCCGAGACACGGCCAGTAAAGGCAGCACAGGAAAAGTTGGATGTGGCAGAAATGAGAATGTTGAGATGAATGTGTGGAGTTACAAAAGAGGACAGAATAGAAAATGAGACCATCAGAGGTATAACAGAAGTAGGAGAGATGTTTAAGGAAAGCATGTGGAAGTGGTATGGACGTGTGCTGAGGTGAGAATGAATATGTGGGCAAAAGAGTACAGTAATCCCTCCTCCATCACGGGGGTTGCGTTCCAGAGCCACCCGCGAAATAAGAAAATCCGCGAAGTAGAAACCATATGTTTATGGCGGAGTGGTGGCTCTGAGGCTAGGGATCTGCATTGGCAATCGGAAGGTTGCCGGTTCGAATCCCGTAAATGCCAATAGGGACTCTGCTCTGTTGGGCCCTTCAGCAAGGTCCTTAACCTGCAATTGCTGAGCGCTTTGAGTAGTGAGAAAAGCGCTATATAAATGCAAAGAATTATTATTATTATTTTTATATTGTCATGCTTGGGTCACAGATTTGCGCAGAAACACAGGAGGTTGTAGAGAGACAGGAACGTTATTCAAACACTGCAAACAAACATTTGTCTCTTTTTCAAAAGTTTAAACTGTGCTCCATGACAAGACAGAGATGACAGTTCCATCTCACAATTAAAAGAATGCAAACATATCTTCCTCTTCAAAGGAGTGCGTGTCAGGAGCACAGAATGTCACATAGATAGAGAAAACCATCTCTAGCAAACAAATCAATAGGGCTGTTTGGCTTTTAAGTATGTGAAGCACCGCGGCACAAAGCTGTTGAAGGCGGCAGCTCACACTCCCTCCGTCAGGAGCAGGGAGAGAGAGAGAGAGAGATAGAGAGAGACAGAGTTTGTTTTTCAGTCAAAAATCAATACGTGCCCTTCGAGCTTTTAAGTATGCGAAGCACCGTGCAGCATGTCGTTTCAGGAAGCAGCTGCACAAAAGATAGCAACGTGAAGATAATCTTTCAGCATTTTTAGACGAGCGTCCGTATCGTCTAGGTGTGCGAACAGCCCCCCTGCTCAATCCCCCTACGTCAGGATCAGAGAAAGTCAGCGCAAGAGAGACAGAGAAAAGTAAGTTGGGTAGCTTCTCAGCCATCTGCCAATAGCGTCCCCTTGTATGAAATCAACTGGGCAAACCAACTGAGGAAGCATGTACCAGAAATTAAAAGACCCATTGTCCGCAGAAATCCGCGAACCAGCAAAAAATCCGCGATATATATTTAAATATGCTTACATATAAAATCCGCGATGGAGTGAAGCCACGAAAGGCGAAGCGCGATATAGCGAGGGATCACTGTAGTGGGAATGAAAGTACAGGGGAAGAGAAAGCGAAGGAGGCCAAAGCAGAGGTAGATGGATAAAGTAAAGATCTGAAGGGAAAAAGGTCTGACCAGGTAGGAGGTGCAAGACTAAGTTGTATGGAAATGGTTGATCAAGCACATTGATTCCACATAGACGTGGGATAAGATGAAGAGGATCAAGAACAACTCCTTAAGTGTTTATTGCCTTAAAGACAATGGCCAAAGATTAAAACAACGAAAAGCGAGTGAACAGATGACTTGATTGAATATGTGAAAAAATAAGTGAAGGTCTAAGAGGTATTGAGCTTCTCCAGTCCACACAACATTTGGATGGTGCTTAACTCAGCACTGTGATAAAAAGGTTGTGCACTATGATAAAAGGTTTTTGCATACTCCCAAAACTGCAGAACTTGCATGTGGAGTAACCTTCCCAAGGAAACACCGGAATGCAGTGGCTGGTACTAAATGTATGACTATATAGATTGCAGTGTGGTGCTTTAGTCACTGGCAACATTTCCTTCTATATCTGGTATTTCATACCACTTCTCAACTGTAACCTGTGACTACTGGAGTAATGGCAAGTTTTAACATTGTTTTATTATTAGTGGTATCCACATTCAGTTCAGATATCCCATTGTGGTGGCTATTTGTCATTTCTTCATCAGATTTCATTAGCTTGGTTTAACACCTGTGGTGTCTATTTGTCATTTCTTCATCAGATTTCATTAGCTTGGTTTAACACCTGTGGTGTCTATTTGACATTTCTTCATCAGATTTCATTAGCTTGGTTTAACACTTTGCCAACTCATTGTTGGGCAGCATGGTTTGGTAGTGCTGCTCCTGGCCTGGAGTTTGCACCTAGTCCGTGGGGTTTTTTTCTTCTCTCAGGATATTCTAATTTCTTAGGGTACTCCAATTTGGGAAGTGTATCACATTCATTAGACCATCCAGAATTTTTAGCACCTCCAAAATAGCTGTGTACATGTACTTCATAGAAAGTATTTTCATATAAACCCTGCACTTTCTTTATAATGATGACATGTTAAGGAGCAGATCCTACTTCTTGTAACGCTCTGCATCTCTGGTTGTCCCACAGATACAGAGGTCTACAATGGGTGATCGAGCCTTTTGATGCATTGGCCTCTTTATAATGATGGCATGTTAAGGAGCAGATCCTACTTCTTGTAACCCTCTGCATCTCTGGTTGAACCAGATAGAGAGGTCTACAATGAGTGATCGAGCCTTTTGATGCATTGGCCTACACCGAAGGGAACAAACTGCTGCAGGCTGTAGAGCCTCGCCATCGTTGGCTGTTTTTAAAGAGATTTAAGAATTCTTTCAGAGTGCTTTTAGAGATTATAATGGTTATTCTATTTTTTGAATTCTAATGTGCAATACATTTGTGTGTTCAATTAGTTTTTTTCTATATTAATGTAAAGCACACAAGAGATTACATTGTTCTTTCAGAGTGCTTTTAGAGATTATAATGGTTATTCTATTTTTTGAATTCTAATGTACAATACATTTGTGTGTTCAATTAGTTTTTTTCTATATTAATGTAAAGCACATAAGATTACATTGTTTATACTGTGTAATAGTAATAATATTATTATTATTGACTCAAAATTGGTGCAAACAGAATAATTGGGTGAACAAACTGCTACAGTCTGTAGAGCCTCACCATCGTTGGCTGTTTTTAAATAGAGATTTAAGAATTCTTTCAGGGTGCTTTTAGAAATTATAAGTTATTTATTCTATTTTTTGAATTTTAATGTACAATACTTGTGTGTTCAATTAGTTTTTTTCTATATTAATGTAAAGCACATAAGAGATCACATTGTTTATACTGTGTAATAGTAATAATATTATTGACTCAAAATTGGTGCCAGCAGAATAATTATACTCTGCAATAGGCATTCTGTTTTTTGAATTATAATGTACAATACTTTTCTATGTTCAATTTGCTTTTTTCTATATTAACAGAAAGAACATAAGAGATCACATTATTTATACTGTAGTAATAATAATAATATTATTATTGAGTCAAAATTGGTGCAAGCAGAATAATTATACTCTGCAATAGGCTGGCGCCCGATCAAGGTTTTGGTTCCTGCCTTGCCCTAGAATAAAACTCCAGCCCCCATGACATCGAACTGGATTAAGCAGGATTTCTAACAAATAGATGAATTATTTACACTTTTTGTCAATCTAAAAATCCTAAGAATTAGCTTTTTGTGCATTTCTAAGAAATTCAGAAAACATTACTGTATTATATCACAGGAACAGATTCCTGGTCTTGAGCTGACTTTGGGGAGATTATGTTCTGTAATTTTTTCCATGTCTGTTATTAATTGCAGCAGTTTGATGCAGGAGTAATCAGGCACACATCTAACATATTGCCATTGTAACTGATGCCTGCTGTCACATTTAAAATGAAACGGGTTTAGAAACAAGTAACCACAATGAATAAGGTATACTCTTAAAATATTAATGTCTTGACCAGTTTTGGCTCCTGCCCAAAGATTATTGTGAGCAACGAAATGACACCAGGAGATGATATCAAGAACAAAGTGTGCTCTGGAAAACCAAAGATCAGAACTGTGAGAATATAACCAGGGCTAGAAGATGATACAACAGAGTCAAAAGCAAAGCAAATTTAAAATTAGGGCCTATTGTTAAGGCCTGCTTAAAAAAATGAGCTAATAGTTGGGAATTTCGAGGTTGTTTTTATCCATAGGGATAATTTGTAGCATGAGCGGCACCCTTTTTATGTCACTTCCATGATGTCATCAGCATGACTGACCGTATCATGTGACCTACCAGAAGACAGTGTAATAGACCTTACATTTCAGCTTTCTGGATAACTTTCTAGATGTGAAAATTAGAAATTAGAAACCTCACAAATCAAAACTCCAGAATATACTGAATAACACATATGAAATTGCCCAATACTACAGTTATTACCTTGCGCCTATTGAATAGAATAACGTACTTCTGAAAATGGCTGGATGTACAATATTCTTAAGATGAACACAAATAAATGTACTGAAAACGAAGATACACTGATATATCCATCCATCCATCCATTTATCCATCCATTTTCCAACCCATGAATCCGAACACAGGGTCACCTGGAGCCAATCCCAGCCAACACAGGCCACAAGGCAGGAACCAATCCCGGGCAGGGTGCCAACCCACCGCAGAACACACACAAATACACCCACATACCAAGCACACACTAGGGACAATTTAGAATCGCCAATCCACCTAACCTGCATGTCTTTGGACTGTGGGAGGAAACCGGAGCGCCCGGAGGAAACCCACACAGACACGGGGAGAACATGCAAACTCCACGCAGGGAGGGCCCGGGAAGCGAACCCAGGTCTCCAAACTGCGAGGCAGCAGCGCTACCACTGCCCCACCGTGCCGCCCTACACTGATATATTTAATTTTTTTTTTCCCAGCTCATTCAGAAATTAGTTAAAGGTTCCATTAAGAAATTAAGGTGGCAATTCAAAGAGAACAACAATTGCTAAATTATCAATTCTTCCTTAAAACAGACGAGCCCTGTTCAACTTGCCTGTGTTTGACATTTCTTCTCTATCCTTAATTTCTGCCTCTGCAAGAACCTTGTGGGTTTAAAAATGGCAGGGCCTGTGATGTGGGCATGGCCTCAGTGGTCAAGGGTGTCACTTCATGGCCAGAACGTGAACTACTAAAATATTCACAGCAAATAATTCTGTGTAGTTTCTGATGATTCTAGAACGTGCAAGTTGCGGAAAGATAACAGGTAATGGAGTTATTCCAGAACCCAGAAAAAATGCAAAGTTACAGAAAAAGTGTATTTCATAAATAATATAAAGAATGAATTACTCCTAAATAGCACCAAAGTGCAAAATAATCAAAATGCCTTTGAGCCTACTTTCCACAGGTCTTAAACTCCCATCGGTCTATGGTAAGGCCACCACAAAAATTCACTGCTTTTTCCTGTACCCCTCTCTCTTCTCCCCCCCCCCCCCCCCCTTTTCCCCTTTGGAACATTTGGCTGCACTTCCACCTTTCAAGAAAGCTCGTGTCCCACTCAACATCTAACTAAGCTTACTGGAGGCCCAGCTAGGAATCACTTCCAGATAACCCCATTCAACTCTCTTTGTGGCCTGAAATGTCCTCTAGAATCTGGCTCAAGGTGTTCCAACAGGCCTAAACATCCCCATAGTTGGTAGCAGGAGGCCATCCATAATTTAATAAGCCAAGCTTCTACCACCTGTTGTAAATTATGCTTTATACCAATGCAGTTGTTCCAGTTTTGAGTTCTTGAAATAATTACTGACTGATGACGGACGATGAAATAATTACTTCTGGGAGATATTTATTATATTCAGTTTATCTACTTCCCTTTGGCAGCAGTCCTGCCATTTTCATTTTCCTTAAAATCAAAAGCCCTTTTTGGGCGATCAGCCTGTCATATTCTGCTATGCAATACGAACTGGACCATCTATCCATCCATCCATCCATCCATTTTCCAACCCGCTGAATCCTAACACAGGGTCACGGGGTTCTGCTGGAGCCAATCCCAGCCAACACAGGGCACAAGGCAGGAACCAATCCCGGGCAGGGTGCCAACCCACCGCAGGACACACACAAACACACCCACACACCAAGCACACACTAGGGCCAATTTAGAATCGCCAAGCCACCTAACCTGCATGTCTTTGGAATGTTGGATGTTGGAATGTGGGAGGAAACCGGAGCGCCCGGAGGAAACCCACGCAGACATGGGGAGAACATGCAAACTCCACGCAGGGAGGACCCGGGAATCGAACCCAGATCCCCAGATCTCCCAACTGCGAGGCAGCAGCGCTACCCACTGCACCATCGTGCCGCCCCAACCTGGACCAGCCCTGCTAATCTATACTATACAGTACATACATTTAATAACTTGTCTAAGCACTTGCTTGAATTTTTTATTTATCCATCATAGTCAATGCACATCTATTATTTAAAAAAATCTTGGTTTGAGACGTGACCTTCTCGGAAAGACACTTTTGACGTCCCGCGAGAACAACCAATTTAAAACAAGATCACGGACATCTAACCTCTCAGTTGTTGGAATGCTTTTGGCAGACACACTTCATGTGCTCTCAGCTCTTAAAAATGTTATATGGTCTAGATGGCATGTCAATGACTAAGTGAAGAAGAAAGAACAGCACGTTTAAAAGAGACCCAAAAGCACTGGAATAAAAGAAGGCAAAAAAGACTGCAAAAAACAATAACAATCTATGTGCAAATTCTGAAAATAAGGAATGTAATAATCGGCCTGGACCAAGTGGTATTGAAAACCCCGTAGGTCCAATCGGGCTCAGAAATAAAAGACTTCATGAAGATGTTCAAAAATGTTGGCGCGATACACAAGAAGAGCAGGTTAGAGATAATGAAAGCAGTGGAATTCGAAATTTCTCAAAAAAAATGTTGGTGCGATACACATGCAGAGCAAGTTAAAGAATACGACAGTAGTGAAATTTGAAAGTATCAAAAAAAATAGAAGTTAAGATCGCATTAGCACAAACGGAAATTATTTCTCGGTGAAATAACGGAACAGCAAAAAGAGATTGAATATATAGACATAGGTGATATGAATGATTAGGTGATATGACAGATTATGTAGATATTGTAAGGCTTTAAAGTCGGAGACTTGTAGAACGTCTAATTCGTGTTGCCATCAGGGAAAAGTAGTGTTGCCTCCCAATGAAGAGGCCTATCCGCGATAATTAAAAGATTTGTTGTTTGGTGAAAGTGAAATCCACAAACACTACAGGCAAAATATCCAAGTCTACAATAATCTTTTCACATCGTTCAGTGCTGAAAATGTAAATTTGCACAATAATGGACCATATGCTATGAGAATCTGTGGTCCCGCAACAATTAAAGCTATGACAAGTTTAATTTAGAAGAAATCACAATTTGGTCAGGTGTATATTTATGACCACGGAGAAGCGATGCAACATAGAATCGCAAGAGTATGTAACAATTCCCATGAAAATAACAATCTCTTTTCACAATTTGGTCAGGTGTATATTTATGACCACGGAGAAGCGATGCAACATAGAATCGCAAGAGTATGTAACAATTCCCATGAAAATAACAATCTCTTTTCACAATTTGGTCAGGTGTATATTTATGACCACGGAGAAGCGATGCAACATAGAATCGCAAGAGTATGTAACAATTCCCATGAAAATAACAATCTCTTTTCACAATTTGGTCAGGTGTATATTTATGACCACGGAGAAGCGATGCAACATAGAATCGCAAGAGTATGTAACAATTCCCATGAAAATAACAATCTCTTTATAATGTATATCCGGTTAACCAAACCCGGGGTTGGGCGAGCGAAGTGAGCAGGGGGCGGAGCCCCCTAGTACAACATGAAATTTTTACTTAAAATTCCACAGTACAAGAAGTTAAAATGCAAAAGTGCTACAACGTTAACATCTGATCAGATATGCATTCAATTTGCAACCCAAATGATTATTTGAATAATGAATATCTGCCTCCTGTCCCCACTGCAGGTTTGCAATTTATATGTATATACATTACCAGTCAAAAGTTTTCAAACACCCCATTATTCCAGTTTTTATTGAGATGTAAGCAATTCGAGTGCAGGGAGTAACCTCAAATGCTACAAAGGCCAAGTGGTTTACTGCCAGAAGTGAAAAAACAAAAGTTTGGATTATCAAAAACTGACTGATAATGTCGTTTTCAGAGGTATAACAGAGGGCCCTTTTCAGGAACAGGTTTTCTGCAGAAACAGAAGTTCATTAAGCCTTGAAAAATTGATGCAAACTCAACTGTGTCAACAGTGTCCCAACTTTTTCTGATGAAGCTGTTATCCTGTGAAGTGCCTATCACCCAGGCTATTGACTCTCAAGAAACTTGTTTTCAAATTCTCCTGTGGCTTTGAGTCTGCCAGACTCATTTATGTCAGACTTTCCTGCAGTTTCCAAGTTCCCTTTGATGGTGTAGGAAACAGTACTCACTGACCCCTTGGCATTTTTTGTAATTTTTCTAAAGGAAAGACCTCTACTGTCTTTTTCCTCAACATGACGAAATAATCTATAATGCCATATTGTCCAAATTACTCTCCAGAGAGTATAGAGTTTTTTTTCAGCACTACTTTTACAGACATATGGCTTGTTAGTAATCAACATACATTGGAACAACTGTACCAATTGTTTACATCAGCATTCAATGCTTAATGAACTTCCATTTCTGCAGAAATGTTGCAAGTGATTAACCCACCCTAATCCATGAATGAGGGGGTCTCCAAGACCCCCAGTCACAGATTTTCAATTTCTTTCCCTTCATGGTAATACGACGGCCATGAAATTTTCTGACTTTTTATTTTGTGTTATCTTGAAAAATGTGCCGAAATCCGCTTCTCAATAGCGCTGTGGAATTTTCTAGGGGCGCCGCGAAAACTTTTGTAAAATACAGTGATCCCTTGCTATATCGCGCTTCGCCTTTCGCGGCTTCACTCCATCGCGGATTTTATATGTAAGCATATTTAAATATATATCGCGGATTTTTCGCTGCTTCGCGGGTTTCTGCGGACAATGGGTCTTTTAATTTCTGGTACATGCTTCCTCAGTTGGTTTGCCCAGTTGATTTCATACAAGGGACGCTATTGGCAGATGGCTGAGAAGCTATCCAGCTTACTTTCTCTCTCTCTCTCTCTCTCTCTCTCGCGCTGACGTAGGGGGGTGTGAGCAGGGGGGCTGTTCACACACCTAGACGATACGGACACTCGTCTAAAAATGCTGAAAGATTATCTTCACGTTGCTACCTTCTGTGTGCAGCTTTTAAGTATGCTGCACGGTGCTTCACATACTTAAAAGCTCAAAGGGCACGTATTGATTTTTTTATCTCTCTCTCTCTCTCTTTGTCTGCTCCTGACGGAGGGGGTGTGAGCTGCCGCCTTCAACAGCTTTGTGCCGCGGTGCTTCGCATACTTACAAGCCAAACAGCCCTATTGATTTGTTTGCTCCTTTGAAGAGGAAGATATGTTTGCATTCTTTTAATTGTGAGACTGAACTGTCATCTCTGTCTTGTCATGGAGCACAGTTTAAACTTTAGAAAAAGAGACATATGTTTGTTTGCAGTGTTTGAATAACGTTCCTGTCTCTCTACAACCTCCTGTGTTTCTGCGCAAATCTGTGACCCAAGCATGACAATATAAAAATAACCATTTAAACATATGGTTTCTACTTCGCGGATTTTCTTATTTCGCGGGTGGCTCTGGAACGCAACCCCCGCGATGGAGGAGGGATTACTGTATTTAAAATTGCTAGTGTTTTTGAACTTTTGGTTGATTAAAAAGATAATGTTTAAAAAAATATATTTTATGTTGGAAAAATGGTTTTTTAACGGTTAATCAGATTGTTGAATAAACTAATGTATTTATTTTGAATGCAAGTTAAAATTTTTGCTGTTCACTATTCATCATAATATCAACACCAGCGGTGTCAAAAACACATCTCGTGAGACTTAAAACGTCTCGTTGTTGGAAGATCTCGCTCACTGTACGGATAGAAGAAGGCGGAGCAAATATAAAACGAGAAAATACGAACGCCACATTTCGGCCGTTGCCGACGAGAGAGTATCGCTGTACCTGCAGCTCTCACCACTTAATCGTCTGAGTATTACTATGGAAAAATTAACCTTATTTTCGCTCTGACACCCATGATCAACACAGTAAACTTTGCAAACTCAGTGACCTTTTCCAGTTTACCATTTGGAAGCTCTTATCTCTGTGAGCAAGGTTTTTCAACACTTACGGAAATGAAGTCTAAGAAACGCGAGAGACTTCAAATGATCGACAAGGAAATGCACGTCTGTCTTTCGAAAAATGATCCTCGCATCAATCTCATATGTGCTGAAAAACAATCTCAACGTTCACATTAATTAAATTTAAGATTTATCCTTTGATTCCTTTATTAATAAAATGTCTTTCAAACTTGTAAAATTAACTGTTTTTTATTGGCGATTGTCCATAGATTGTGTCGTCACGACTTTATTTATGGGCAGTCCCTCAGGTGCACCGCTAAAGAAAATTTTTGGAAAAAGGTTCTTTCTCTGGCTTAGTGCAAATAAGTGCTACAGTAGCACAAAGTAGTTGGGCGTCTCCGAGACCCCCTCATTCATGGAAATGTTACCATTTTTGTACGAGCGTTTTTGCTTCGTTTTATATTTTATATTTGAATTTTCTATTTAAATTTGTATTTTCTTCGGTTTAAATTTTCTTAGTCCTACCTGAGACATTGCTGGTGTATAGTTTGTTGAGGAGCAAGTCCAGTTGATGTGTTTATGAATAATGAGTCAACGACCAACAAAGAAATTCAATGCAAGTGAAGCAGTGAAGCCCTGGCTGAAATAATGAAGGAGTTGTCGGATTCCGATACATCAGACAACTCAAATGAAGAGGACAACGATGATGGAAGTGGCACATTGTCAAGTGATGTGAAACAAAAAACTGATGATGAAACAGCCCCATGGATATGCAGCAAATGTAGCTAAGAAGATGCTGTCACATGTGCCCAAGGGCAAAGGAAAAAGATAAAGGCCGCTTGCTCCCAGTGCAAACTTCCCGTTTGCCAGGAACATTCAGAGTGTTCCCTTGTATGTCCGACCTGCAAACAAGTTGAAGTTGAGGCAGATTCTGAGTGACTGTTCTGTATGCGAATCAGACGTGTAACTGACGTCTTGTTTTAGTGCTACTATGACTGTATTTTATATGATTTGGTGAACACTAAACACGCATTACTATTACAAAGGTAACATGTAAACCATTGAAAATTTACATCAAATTTACTTCATTTCAGAGGTAATAAAAATTTCTGAAGTTATTGTATTGCTGTTTAGGCAGATTTAACCAGTTTAAAATGGTCTGCAAGATGGGGGTCTGCAAGACCCCCCCATTCATGGAAACATTATAAAAATGGCATTCATGGATAAGGGTTAACCCATTATTTGTTCCCTGAAAAGGGCTTTTTTGTATAACTTTAAATTACATTAATTTTCAGTTTTTGGTAATCATAACTTTTTATAACCTCAGGAAGGTTAATACTTACCATAGTATCCAGGAAGTTTAATACATACCTTAGTATCATTTAATGCAATTCACTGGACTTGAACTGCTTCAGTTTCAATATAACCTAAATTTTGACTGGCAGTATATGTATTATATATATACACACACACACGTTTGAAACTATATGTATAAATAACACTCTGTTAACAATTCTTTTTAATGCCAAAAGCAGGAAATTGGCAGCAGAGATGGGGAACGCAGTACAGTATACAGTACTCAATGCAGCACATGCCCAACTGTATACATGGGGCAACCATCTAAAACACTCACAACAGGTTTATAAGAGCATCACAATGCTGTCAGAAGGAAGGACCCCCGGTCTCTGATATATACAAATACAAGTTCAAACAGACACACATTTAACAGGGATGCATTATAACTAAGATTCAAGGCTAATACTAAAAATGCCAGAGAGCTGGCTGAATCATGGCTCTCAAATGAAAATGCCATCAACAGACTCTTGGACATGAACCCAGCATATGCAGACTTAAAAAGAAAAACATACGCATATTAAACAAGACTTTATGACCAACGTCCTCCAAACCCTAATCTTATTATCTCCCCCCACCCCTTACACCCACCTACCTCCCCCTTTCCTCATTTACAATATATTGCATCTGTTTCCGGTATGTCTAATCATTTTCCTCTGATGAGGACACCTGGTAGGTTGTTGAAAGCTTAGGAAAAAAAAATATTTTAAGATACGTGACTCATTTTCTCCCTTTGTGAATTTCTAGCTACTAAATATGAAAACTGTACCACAGATTTTCACATATACAGTTGGGTCCATAAATATTTGGACAGAGACAACTTTTTTCTAATTTTGGTTCTGTATACAGTATTACCACAATGAATTTTAAATGAAACAACTCAGATGCAGTTGAAGTGCAGACTTTCAGCTTTAATTCAGTGGGGTGAACAAAACGATTGCATAAAAATGTGAGGCAACTAAAGCATTTTTTGAACACAATCCCTTCATTTCAGGGGCTCAACAGTAATTGGACAAATTAAATAACTAGAAATAAAATGTTCATTTCTAATACTTGGTTGAAAACCCTTTGCTGGCAATGATATCCTGAAGTCTTGAACTCATGGACATCACCAGATGCTGGGTTTCCTCCTTTTTAATGCTCTGCCAGGCCTTTACTGCAGCGGCTTTCAGTTGCTGTTTGTTTGTGGGCCTTTCTGTCTGAAGTTTAGTCTTCAACAAGTGAAATGCATGTTCAATTGGTTTAAGATCAGGTGACTGACTTGACCATTCAAGAATTTTCCACTTCTTTGCTTTAATAAACTCCTGGGTTGCTTTGGCTGTATGTTTTGGGTCATTGTCCATTTGTATCATGAAACGACGCCCAATCAGTTTGACTGCATTTAGCTGGATTTGAGCAGACAGTATGTATCTGAACACCTCAGAATTCATTCAGCTGCTTCTGTCCTGTGTCACATCATCAATAAACACTAGTGTCCCAGTGCCACTGGCAGCCATGCATGCCCAAGCCATCACACTGCCTCCACCGTGTTTTACAGATAGTATTAGTATTAGAAATGAACATTTGATTTCCAGTTATTTAATTTGTCCAATTACTTTTGAGCCCCTGAAATGAAGGGATTGTGTTCAAAAAATGCTTTAGTTGCCTCACATTTTTATGCAATCGTTTTGTTCACCTCACTGAATTAAAGCTGAAAGTCTGCACTTCAACCGCATCTGAGTTGTTTCATTTCAAATTCATTGTGGTAATGTACAGAACCAAAATTAGAAAAAAGTTGTCCGTCCAAATATTTATGGACCTTACTATATAGATATTTATAAATTGTGGGAAGTGGCCCGGACACAGACAGGCGGACACTGTAGGTACAAAACCCAACACATGTTTTTTCATAATCACTAATTACAGGGCACACACAACCCCAAAACTCCCCCAAAGTCCATGCCTCACAATGCCTTTTCTCTTCAGGCCACCTCCACTCCATTCCTCCAAGACTTCATCTACTCCGCTCCCGACTCCAGCCAACAAATGGAGGGAGGCGGCCCTATTTTTTTATCCCCACCCGGACGTGCTCCAGGTGCCTTCCGATAATCTTCCGCCAGCACTCCCAAGTGTGGCGGAAGTACCGGCTGTGCACCTGGAAGCACTCCGGGTGTCCCAGGTCTTCTTCCCCCAGGCACTTCCGAGGGCCAGAGCTCCTCTGGCATTGGGGCACACCCTGGCGTTGACCATGGGCCGCTATAGGGTTGAGCTTCCAAGCTCAGTTCCCGTGGTCCCCAAAGCCAACAGGGCGGTCGCCCCCTCGTGGTTTGGAGGTGGCGTAAGCCCTCCTCCAGTCCTTCCGAGCATCCCGGCTGGGTGCCACCCCCAGCCGCTTGCCACAATATATATACATGTATATATATACACACATCGACACACCCACACACACACATACATATATATATACATATATATATATATATATATATATATATATATACAGTATATATATATATATACAAATATATACAGTACACACACATATATATATATATATATATATATATATATACATATATATATATATATATATATACACATATATATATGCGCACGCACGCACACACACACACACCCACACACACATATATATAAATAATATTATGAGCACATATAACTTTGGTACATACACTGTGACAGCATACTGGGTCCGGATATCTGTGACGAGTAATAGATCATTATTTCTAACTGAGATGAAATGGGTGTGCAGCCTTTTTTCTTACAGTATGCTTTATTTGTTTGTGTATTAATAGTGGAAACACTCCCATGTGGCAGCAGTGCCTGGAAAATGCTCTCATTTGTAGAGAGACTTTGTCTTATCCTACTATTGTTACGGTGCCCAGCTGGAGGTATTTGTCTGGACCCTGGTCCAAATCTGAAGAGGTATCCGCAGACAAACAGGAGGCTGTAACCTGTGAAGGGAAAGAAGACTTTATGTTAGTGAGAACACTGTGTAAGCCAACCTATTTATTTGTATTACTTTTTTTTAATATGCTTCTACTTTAAAAAAGATTTATTGCCACTAATATTGCAAAAACAATGAAGCTGATTCATTCTAGGACTAGTTTTTCACATTTCTTCAAATGACACTATGTGCTTATTTAAAATACATAGATTATACAGCATATTTACGGAGGGTCAATTAAGTTATAATCCTTACATCTGAATCCATGGTATATTTTTAATTTTCAACTAGGATCGATACACTGTTAGTCTCAAAAATATTTGTGTGTGTCGACCAGTCATTTATTAACTGATATACGTATAAATTGTTTAATCGCTCAAAAAATTTTGTTTCATACAAGTGATTTTTGTTGGTATTCTGTTGTTACTGTGTTATGAGGAGATATGCAAGTAATAATTTCATTGTTCCATGTACACTGTTACCATGTACAAATAATAACTAATTAGTACCAGTTGTTAATCATAGTATGAGTTCCCATTCAGGACACAAATCATTCTTGATGGTGCATATGGTGCCTGTCATAATGTTTGGGACGGAGAAACATTTTTCCTTGATTTCCCCCTCTGCTCCAGAGTTTAAAGTTACAAATCAAACAATTCCAACTTGTGATTAAAGTGCACATTACAGACTTTCAATGAAGGGGATTTGTATGCATTTTATACATGCCCCCTTCCCAACCACTACCATTTCAGGGCACCATAATGTTTGGGACATCACAGGAGTTTGTGATTACTAAGGCGTGTTTCATTGGTTCATTAGTGTGGGCACAAGATACCTTGGCTTGCATCTACCTACAGACTACCTTCAGAGTCAGTAGTTGCCGAACACGAGAACAAGAAAGAGCAGTGCCAATTGAAGGTCAAAGTAGCCATTAGGAGACTGAAAAACAACTGTCTGGATTATCATCAAAAAGACACAACACACTGGTGAGCTCAGTAATCGCAAAGGGACTGGTAGGCTAAGGAAGACCTTCACTGCTGATGAGAGAAGAAACCTCTCTAAGAGCCCCAAACACCTTTCAGACAGATCAGAAACAGTCTTCAGGTGCCAGATGTAGATGTGTGAAGAGACAACTATCAGCAGAAGACTTCATGACAGAAATACAGAGGCCACACTGCAAGATGCAAACCAGATTAGTTTGGGAAAAAGGACTTCAAAGAACCTGCAGAATCCTGGGAAAAGGTCTTGTGGACAGATGAGAGAAAGATGAACCTGCATGTGATGAGCATGGAGACAAACATGCACTGCCCAAGATCTAAAGCAGACCACCTCATCTGTTAACCATGGTGGTGGTGTTGTTATGGCTTGGCCATTTATGGATGCCACAGGTCCAGGCACACTTCTCTTCAATGAAATGGAACTGTTGATGACAGCTGCACAATGAATTCTGAGATGGATAGAAACATCTGATCTCCTCAAGTTCCAGTAAGTGCCTCCAAACTCAATTAGGCGGTGCTCCATTCTACAACAAGATAATGATCCAAACGTACTGCCAAGACAACATGGGAATTTTTCAAAGCTAAAAAAAAATGGCCAGGCCAGTCACCTGATTTAAATGCAATTGTGCAGGCCTTCCATATGCTGATGAAAACTTAAGGGCATAAACCCCCAAAAACAAGCAGAAGCTGAAGATGGTTGCATTAGAGGCCTGACAAAGCATCACTGGAGAAGATCCTTACCACCTGGTGCTGTCTATGAATTACAGACTTCACAAAGTCATTGCATGTAAGGGATATGCGACAAAGTCCTAACTATAACAACTTTAATAGACCCGTCATTGCTGTGTGCAAACATTATGGTGCCCTAAAACGGGGGGACTGTGTAGAAAAAGTGGTGTCATTTCTACATGTTGGGACCAAAATGAATACAACCACCCTTCAATTAAAATGTGCAATGTGCACTTTAATCACATCCAATTCGTTTGATTTGTAATTTGAAACTGAGGAGCAGAGGGGGAAATCAAGGAAAAATGTGTCTTTGTCCCAAACATTACAAAGAGCACTGCACACAACTGTACTGCAACGCTTACATTTGTGTGCTAAAATGTACAACTATATACTGAAATGCATACACTAAATTCAGAGATTTTCTCTCATACATTGTATAATGAAATACATGCACTATGTACTGGAATGCATGAACTGTATGCTGAGTTTTTGTTCCACCCTTTTTATTGCCAATTAAGTGACATGTTAAAAATGAAAAGTAGTCGTGAAATTGAGTGAACTTTGCTAGGTGTACTGTGCACCATCTGCATGCATTACAGCTACAATATCCCAGGAAACATCTGTCCAGAAGAAAGAAGGTAATTTATTTTTAATTATCTAGAAATGAATTTCAGATTTCTCTAAATGGTCAGCTATTCTTTCATCTCTCTCAATGTCATGTTATTTTCTAATGTACTTCAGCTAGACCAGGGTCAGTAGGTTTGGATGTGGGGCTGGAGCCTAATCCAGCTAGCACAGGGCACAAAGCAGGAATAAAACCTGGTCAGGGCACCAGTCCATCACAGGGAAAACACCCCCACAAGCCAATTTAGCAGTGCCAATTCACCTAAAATGCATGTCTTTGGAAAGTGGAAGGAAACCAGAATATCCAGATGGGTAGAATGTGCAAACCCTACATAGGGGGGACCCAAGATGTGAACCCTGGTCTCCCTTACTGCGAAGCAGCAGTGGTACCACTGTGCTAGCCTAGCCCCCTATCTCCTAATGCAATTATGGTATCTTGAAATGCACTTTGGATATCTTCACATTGACTCATACATGGATTGAAATCCATTTCCAGACACCGGAGTTTCTTCTCCATTTGAGGTATCTTAAAATGTATTATCACAATCTCAAATGAGATTTAAGTTATTTCAAGGCATCAAAATTGCACTTGGAAATCTATTAAATATAGATGGATAATATGTCAAAGAAGTTAGCTATTCTTTCATATCTCTTAATGTCATGTTATTTTCTAACTAACTTCATCCAGACCAGGGTCAGTAGGTTTGGATGGGGGGCTGGAGCCTATTCCCGCTAGCACAGGGCACAAAGCAAGAATAAAACCTGGTCAGGGCACCAGTCCATCACAGTTAAAACACCCCCACGAGCCAATTTAGCCATGCCAATTCACCTAAAATGCATGTCTTTGAAAAGTGGGAGGAAACCAGAATAACCGGATGGGGAGAATGTGCAAACCCCACACAGGGGGGACCCCAAGATGTGAACCCTGGTCTCCCTTACTGTGAGGCAGCAGTGCTACCACTGTGCTAGCCCCCTATCTCCTAATGCAATTATGGTATCTTGAAATGCACTTTGGATATCTTCACATTAACTCATACTTGGATTGAAATCCATTTCCAGACACCGGAGTTTCTTTTCCATTTGAGGTATCTTAAAATATATGACACTCTCATATCAGAGTTAAGTTATTTCGAGGCATCAATTGCACTTGGAAATCTATTAAAAATGTATGGATATGTCAAAGAAGCTTTCTGTTCATTTCCAGGTATGTAAGAAATACATTTTTATATATCTCAAAGTAACTTTCCAATTATTTTAAAGTATGTCAGTTATATTTCGAGTTATCTTAAAATAGAAAGGAAGTTGTGTTGAAAATTTAATTTTATGAGAAGTGATTATGTGATCTTAGAACTAATTTCAGATATCCTACAATGCTTCTGGATAAATTTGAGGTATCCCGAAGTGTATGTCAGATATGATACGGGAGAGTTATTTTGAAAAATAAAAATGTATTTGAGGTATCTTCTAATTAGTTAAGAAAAGTGTGTTGCATATATCTTAAAATGTGGAGGTACCAATTCAGAGACAACTTTAAATTAACTTTGGATAAAGATATCTGAAGTCAAGCATGGTACATCACCCTAGTGATAAAGATATCTGAAAATATATTTTAATTTAGAAATATTTCTATTGGTTAATTTTGTTTGCAATATGTCTTACCTCTGGATTTTGCTCATAGTAATGCCCCTCTCTTAGCTGCTCATCCTTCCCGAGTAGTAGAACCTACTGGGCCTTGAGATTACAAAACAGCCTGCTCTGTCACTGTACTGTAACTGTGATGGTGTCTCTTAAAAACACACACTGTCCCTCTTTCTCATTCTCTCAATTTCACTCCTTCTGTTCCTCACTTTCTTCTTTCTTTCTCTTTCTTGGTTAGCTCGCTCATTCTGTTACCGTGATTCCAGGTCACAGCACCATCAGTTTCCGCTCAAGAATTTGCTCAGTGCAACTTCCCGGTCTCAGCTGCTCATACTCCCTGAGATGGCAGTAGCAAGACACAAACTCCGGGCATGGGTTTAAGTGTGTATGCACTTCTTTATATACGGTAGTTTATAAGTTTCAGTTTACAAATACAGGTTTTAGTATATAGTGCACATTTCAGTACATTGTTGTATTTCATTATAGAGTTATACACTTTGACGAATGAGTTATGTCCTTAAATGCTCCTTCATAGTGTGAAGGAAGAGTTTTCCTAAGTAAATATGCCAGTCTAGCAACTTAAAACTTTGTGAATTAACCCTTGGGATTAATAATCAATCAATCTATCTATCTATCTATCTATCTATCTATCTATCTATCTATCTATCTATCTATCTATCTGTCTGTCTGTCTGTCTGTCTGTCTGTCTGTCTGTCTGTCTGTCTGTCTGTCTGTCTGTCTGTCTGTCTGTCTGTCTGTCTCTAGAAAGTTTGGTATTGTTCAAGTTGTTATTTCTTCATAAACATGGTATATATGCATTTGCCTTGCAAAACAGTGTTTAAAGTTAAGCATTTTCTATAAATTAAAAAATATATATCTTGTCCACATGCGGTGGGCTGGCACCCTGCCTGGGGTTAGTTTTCTGCCTTGCATCCTGTGTTGGCTGTTGGCTGGGATTGACTCCAGCAGACCCCCGTGATGCTGTAGTTAGGATATAGAGGGTTGGATAATGGATGGATGGATGGATCTTGTCCACAGTGGTATTTACAGTGGAGGCTAAAGGGGCATGGGGACCCACTAGAAAATAAAAGCCCAAGTTTTGATACAAGAATAAACACATTCTATGTTTCTGACGCACATGTACGGCAACAAACAAGATTTAAAATTAATCATTTTATCTCATATTCCTGGTACTGTTTTTTTTGTTTTTCTTGTTGTTTTCTATTTGCTTGTGTGAGTTCTCACATAAATACAAGAGCAAATTAAAAAAAACAACCATGTGACATGGAAAGTTTACTGTGATTTGGTCTTTCGAGAATAAACCACGGCCCAGATGGTTAAAGATTATTACTGAAGAAGACAAATGCTGAGTTGCCGTGCACAGCTGGTCTTCTTTGGCTGAATCTCACTTTTTTTTGTTTAAAAATGACGTGTAAGCTACTTTACAATGTGCGGGTAATCACAAGAACAATACTTGACAGTGACATATTGTTAAGTTTTTAAGCTTTTATTTTCCAGTGGTGCACTATGTCTGTAGCCTCCATTGTAAAGTGCCTGTGTGGGGAAGACATCTCTGTTATTAAAAAAAAAACTTGCAACGAGACAAGACTTTTTCGAGAGACGAGACGTGATCTTTTGAAGAGAGACACTTTCACTTTCAACCATCAGACGCAAGTCCCGTGATACACAAGCAGAGCAGGTTAGAGATAATGGAAGTAGGAAAATTCGAAAATCTCCAAAAATGAGAGTAAAGATCGCATTACACAAACAATCTGAAAATAAGACTCGGGGAAATAACGGAACTGCGAAAAGAGATCGAATATTCAGGTGCTGTACAGGCTTGTAAACGTTCGAAGCTCTGCACGAAATGCAGATCATGCGGCACGTATCACCATTTAAGAGGGGTTTCGGAGGAGCGACCGCGTCTCCTTGGGATGCGATCAGCCACCCTCTTCACAACAGCGCCTACCACTGGTGTGGAGGGTAGGCGAGTGAAATGCAGATCACGCGTTAGGGCAGCAGCATGCCAGCAGCTGCTTGAGCAAAGAGGAGTTAAAAAATGTATTTGTTTCCCATCGTATCACTGTTTAATCGGGGATTCGGAGAGGCGGCCGCTAGCAGGGATTGAAAGGGGTAGGCAAGCGAAGCGAGAGGGGGGCAAAGCCCTCTATAGAAAACGCTTAACTTTAGAATGCAATTTTGCATGAAATGGATATATACCATGCTTGTGAAGAAATTAACATTAAACTTGAAAAGTATCAGACATTTTCTTTAAACTGCTGGACTGGTGTATTTACTGGAACTTTTTCCTCCCAAGTATGATGGACCACTTAGGGCACAACTCGTTCTTTGAAATTTATAAATCTAGCGAGGATTCTTAGTGAAACTTGATTACTTGCACATTCCTTTAAACAGAGAAATAACATTTGTAGAGAATTCACAACTGGGTAAATATTAAAAGTATGTTAAATATGCAAATATAAAGCACTAAGTTTTCTCTGTGAGGATTAAGACTTATTGATCACCCCTCGTAAATAAATTGTAAATTCATTGCAATTACTATTATTTAAGACATCACAAGATTAGCAAGACTAGTAAACAGAATTATTTAAACAAGTCATCACCAGACTAAAACATTTATAATTTTATCACCAGGCTATAACATTTCTAACATCCATACAGCAAGTTGTTACCTGCATTTACACTTTTCAGCTAAAGCAACACATCCGTGCTGCTGCTAGAGTCCTAACATGAACTACACAGCACATCATGACCTCATAACCAACTCCCACCCCTGAGAGTACCTGTCTACGCTGCTTACCCCGTTTAAACCTGTGTGACAACTGAGATCCTCTGAAGCTGGCCTTCTCGCTATCCCATAGCCTTGCTGCTCTACTCTCGATGAACTGTCACTCAGCTTTGTGATCCTCACTCTCTGGAATTGTCTCCTGGTGTCTGTAGCCGTGAAGCTTCCTTGGTCCCAACATTCAAATCCAGGCTAACGACCCACCTCTTCTCTATTCTCTTTTTCAAACACTGTACATTCTTCTATTCAAGCTGTGACACTTCCATTTTCTCCCTTTTTGCCTTATCCTGGCCTCTTTTGATGTCCTGTCCTGTTGGTTTTACTTTCTATGTCTACTATGACTTCATTTAATGCACTGTTGGATACATCTTGTGATGTTAATTGCTTTGCAAATGCACTTTTCGATATCTCTCACTATATCAGATGCTATATGAAATAAAGATTGATTTACAGAATGGAAAAAAGCTTATTAAAGTGGATGGATATATAGCAGTACACAAACAATCTTTAAAACAAAGCAAAATAAACTTGCAAGGAAAAGTAAAGTATCACAAACATTACATTAAGATTAATAGAACCTTAGATGAGATCAAACTCTATAGAAGAGCCCACATTGTCCCACACACACACACCCACCCACACTCACACGCACTCTGGTTCATTTTGTAATCAGCAATTTTAACCTCACACACAAATCCTTTGGGATGTGCCAGTAAACAGGAATATCTGAAGAAAAACCCATGGAGACACAGGGAGAACATTGAAGATAGAGATCGGACAAAGGGACTTGAAACAGTGTGTCACTGTCCTGTTCCCAGTCTTAACAAAGACAAATTCCTGTCTTTAGCTAAACTGCCCTAAAATCAATCACAGAATTGGATTATTTATTCTTAAATTTCCCATTTTGACTCCAAATATATTTAAAGCATCAACTAAATGATGAAAACCCTTTGTTTCAGGTGACACTGCAGGCTTCACTTTGTTAACTTTGTAATCTTATGTGAACAATTACATTTTTAATGTTCTGATTTTCAGTCTGTTTGTGGCACAGAAACATCCCAACATGGTTCAACGCCCCTTTGTTATTACTATCCATCAAGAATTAAGTGCTGTAACTTTATTAACCATACCACACTACCCACAGTTGGAAATTCTGTTTTTCTTTTAGGCAGTATTACTGCATGGCCTGCATCGTGATACTCTTTACATTTTGTCTTATTAATGTTAAGTAATTTAACTGCATTCAGGATTGAAAATTGCTGCACTAGTGAAAAACACTTGTCCTTAAATGTGGGAGAAATTAAAAATGTGGGAGAAATTGAAATGTTCTATTAACGGTTGAAAATTCAATTAAGGTACCTATAAAGATAAAAGTCTAAACTTAAGCTCTGCCACGTCTGCTCAATACATCTGAACGTTATCAAGTGCATCTTTATTCTCACCATGACTGATTGTCAAATGATTTCCTCTTCCTAGCTTAGAACCACAGGACCTAAATAAAACCACAAAGCAAGCAGCATAGCAGATCTTCATCAGGATTTGGATTAGAAATGCTGCCATGAATTCTGGTTAATATATAGTGTAACCTTTTCAAACGCGCTTCATCAAATCGAGGGTCACAGATGGCATTGAAGCTTGTCCCGGCTTGAACCGAGTACAAAGCAGAACTGGCATTTCTGCTATCCTAGACAAAGCGTAAATGGCACCTTTTGCTTTAAATGGAATCATCACTGCCACAACCTGTACTGTACATTGAATCCCGGAGACATGAGGAGAGAGGAACCAGGTCTGGGGTGGAGAGAAATATGGAGGATTGACAATTTGTGAGGGGAACGCTTGATTACTTAAAGCAATGTCCGTTTATAAGATTGTCTCCGAAAGATATATGTCTGAAGGGTGCCATTTTAGTAAATGTGTAGGAAATGGGCTGAATTAGCAGGCTTTATTTAATTAGATTTGCATTTAACATTTCTCTAATGGAAAAAAAATTAATTTGTATCACAGCCAAATTATTGCTTAAACCATGAAGTGTCACGTAGCTCTGTATTTAATTAAACTGTCAGCCTGCTAAGGTAGGTTACGATAATGATAATTTAGATCAAATCTCAACAAAGCAGTTCCATAAACATGTACATTTCATTTAGGCTTCTAAAATAAATTGACAGGCTTAATATAATCACAAAATGCAATTTAAACAGAGATAAAAGGACTATCTTTAAATATGTACCCATGATTCCTCTTTACTGTATCCTTGCTAATGTCTGCAAATAATGCAATATAACTATCCAATAAATGCATGACCACCAAGAGTTTTTCCAAAAAGAGACGGACAATGGAGAACCTTTTTAGTGTGCCAAGAGCAGATGTCCTAGATGGTGGTGAATAACGGAAGATGACATTTGCCAAGTTTTAACGATGGTGGGTAAATAAAGGAAGATGACATTTGCCAAGTTTTAAATCAGCCCATTTGGGAGATGATTTTAGTTTGAATTAAATCAGCCTTTAGCGATGCATTCAAGAGCTACATTCCTGGTAAAGTCAGGTCATTTAATTTGGCCACGTCTGTCAGTCCTATGCCATGCCAGTTTGAAGATTACTATGATTATCATTATTATCACCAGTAATGGCGCACTGCACGTTAGGAAGTGAGCATTCCTAGTTTTCATCCTCTTTCTCTGTACGTTTAGCATTCGTTTGCTCAGAGGTTGATGCTCTTTCTCCTTCATTCACAGCTTTTCTTTTCTCCACCCTAGTGGCCCGCTTCTTCTCTTCTTTCGTTGGCATCTTTTCATGTTAAACCTGATTAAGTCAGTGTTTGTGTTTTAGTTACTTAGTACGTTTTCTTTAATTTTTCACTTAAGCTGTCACTTAAGTCTTCAATCTGCCTCAAGAATGATTTCAGATATGAAGAGGTAGGGGAAGTGATGACGAAGGTAGTAGGGATGAGCACGGCGCCCTACTGGCCACTGCTGAGAGTTGATTCTACAATAAAATAAAATAAAAATAAAAAGAGGAATAACCTTGGAGGTCAATCATCACGGATAGTAGAGGTCACGTAGTATATAGTGCATCCGGAAAGTATTCAGTGCATCACTTTTTCCACATTTTGTTATGTTACAGCCTTATTCCAAAATGGATTAAATTCATTTTTTTCCTCAGAATTCTACACACAACACCCCATAATGACGACGTGAAAAAAGTTTACTTGAGATTTTTGCAACTTTATTAAAAATAAAAAAATTCAGAAAGCACATGTACATAAGTATTCACAGCCTTTGCCATGAAGCTCAAAATTGAACTCAGGTGCATCCTGTTTCCCCTGATCATCTTTGAGATGTTTCTGCAGCTTCATTGGAGTCCACCTGTGGTAAATTCAATTGACTGGACATGATTTGGAAAGGCACACACCTGTCTATATATAAGGTCCCACAGTTGACAGTTCATGTCAGAGCACAAACCAAGCATGAAATCAAAGGAATTGTCTGTAGACCTCCAAGACAGGATTGTCTCGAGGCACAAATCTGGGGAAGGTTACAGAAAAATTTGTGGTGCTTTGAAGGTCCCAATGAGCACAGTGGCCTCCATCATCCGTAAGTGGAAGAAGTTCGAAACCACCAGGACTCTTCCTAGAGCTGGCCGGCCATCTAAACTGAGCGATCAGGGGAGAAGGGCCTTAGTCAGGGAGGTGACCAAGAACCCGATGGTCACTCTGTCAGAGTTCCAGAGGTCCTCTGTGGAGAGAGAAGAACCTTCCAGAAGGACAACCATCTCTGCAGCAATCTACCAATCAGGCCTGTATAGTAGAGTGGCCAGACGGAAGCCACTCCTTAGTAAAAGGCACATGGCATCCCACCTGGAGTTTGCCAATAGGCACCTGAAGGACTCTCAGACCATGAGAAAGAAAATTCTCTGGTCTGATGAGACCAAGATTGAACTCTTTGGTGTGAATGCCAGGCATCACGTTTGGAGGAAACCAGGCACTGCTCATTACCAGGCCAATACCATCCCTACAGTGAAACATGGTGGTGGCAGCATCATGCTGTGGGGATGTTTTTCAGCGGCAGGGACTGGGAGACTAGTCAGGATAAAGGGAAAGATGACTGCAGCAATGTACAGAGACATCCTGGATGAAAACCTGCTCCAGAGCGCTTTTGACCTCAGACTGGGGCGACGGTTCATCTTTCAGCAGGACAACGACCCTAAGCACACAGCCAAGATATCAAAGGAGTGGCTTCAGGACAACTCTGTGTATGTCCTTGAGTGGCCCAGCCAGAGCCCAGACTTGAATCCGATTGAACATCTCTGGAGAGATCTTAAAATGGCTGTGCACCGACGCTTCCCATCCAATCTGATGGAGCTTGAGAGGTGCTGCAAAGAGGAATGGGCGAAACGGGCCAAGGATAGGTGTGCCAAGCTTGTGGCATCATATTCAAAAAGACTTGAGGCTGTAATTGCTGCCAAAGGTGCATCGACAAAGTATTGAGCAAAGGCTGTGAATACTTATGGACATGGGATTTCTCAGTTTTTTCATTTTTAATAAATTTGCAAAAACCTCAAGTAAGCTTTTTTCACGTTGTCATTATGGGGTGTTGTGTGTAGAATTCTGAGGAAAAAAAAAGAATTTAATCCATTTTGGAATAAGGCTGTAACATAAAAAAATGTGGAAAAAGTGATGCGCTGTGAATACTTTCCGGATGCACTGTATGTGTACCAAATTTCAATAGTTCAAACAGTTTGCGAGCTACAGGTGATTTAAAATCCTGGACAGAGGAATAGCCACGGTAGCGTATCATATATAAAGATATTTGTTTTTTTTCCTTATTGTTGGATTATTACCTTTATTACCTATGTTGTAGCCTATGTTTTTATCCCTGCCCCATCCTCCCTCCATACCCAAGTTGGTGCCTATAAAAGCAAAACTTAAAACTATGAACTTGTAGCTATAGAAAATAAAACATAATGAGAAGAAAGGAGTGTGGTTTACCATGCGATTTGGGAAGTGCACCTGTAATAGGCTCGTGCAAGTCATTAGACATTAAGACCAAACATCGTTAGTACACCACATATAAAGCAATATTCAGTAGTCAGGTTGATGGGTGATCTGACAGCCATGTTGAGTCCAAGTGTCTGTAGGTTTGTATTTTTTCAAAAGGTGCTGTTCCCAAGTTTTGCCACCCTAGATGACTATCTAGTTCATCCAAATGCTAGAGCTGGTTCCTGGGTACAAGACAGGAACCAACCCTGGATAGTATAGCAGTCCATCACAATCGAGCACACACTCACAGAGCCAATTTACAGTCTCCAATCATCCTAACCTGCGCATCAATGGTATTTGATGAGGGACACTATAGAAAAAGCAGTAGAGTCGCTGGGAGGCTTCACACAGTCAGTAACCAGATATGTGATTCAGCCCTGGAGGCTGCATCAATAAGGCAATAGTGTGCCACCCATGTCAACACAGTACATATAGAATGGTAACAATTTCATATTGAATGTTTTCAATCTATCTACTATTTTCAGATATTGCTCATCCACATACTGTACATCAGTTTTTGGAAGACCATCCAGCATGAAGAGAGGTAATAAAAGCATACACAGGTATGTCCTTGGTAGTTGCTTAATACAATTGGGAGTCAAGCCTAAGTTAGAAAATGGGATTTACTAGAAAATGGCACGAACCTTAACAAAACTGATCAGGTCATTTCTCAGTGTCGTCTCCACCCTTCTCAATGCACTTGTGCCATCTGCCTGGCAGTGCCTGGATTCTAGCAGAAAAAAAAGGTTTTGTCTCGTCCTCACAACCATTCGTGCACCCCTTTCTTCACATCATCATCATCTGTCTTGAATCGACAACCACCCAGATGTTTTTTTTTAGCAGTCCCAAAAAATGTGAAAATCACACAGCGCCAAATCTGGCGAATAAGGAGGATGGGGCAATACCTCAGACTTCCGTTTGTCCAGCACAGCCTTGGTGTTCTTAGCAGTGTGTGTGTCATTGTCTTGCAGCAAAAGGACTCCTCGAGACCGATTGGATCGAATAGCAGGCTCCACATTGGTCTCCTTGCACTAGTGACTAGAGTGTTTCTCGGCATTTAGTATTCGACAATAACTCTGGTGAACAAGTGGTGGTGAGGACAAGATAAAAAACCTTTTATTCTGCTAGAATCCAGACACTTCCAGGCAGGTGGCGCGCAAGTGCATTGAGAAGGGTGGAGAAGACATTGAGTAATGACATGATCAGTTTTGTTAAGGTTTGTGCCATTTTCTAGTAAATCCCATTTTCTAACTTTAGCTTGATTCAACCCCGACAATATTTTCTCCAACCACTGTGTTAGATTTTGACCTCTTTATCTAAAACCTTTAGGGTCAATTACATAACTTTAGCTTGATTCAACCCCGACAATATTTCCTCCAACCACTGTGTTAGATTTTGACCTCTTTATCTAAAACCTTTAGGGTCAATTACATAACTTTAGCTTGATTCAACCCCGACAATATTTCCTCCAACCACTGTGTTAGATTTTGACCTCTTTATCTAAAACCTTTAGGGTCAATTACATAACTTTAGCTTGATTCAACCCCGACAATATTTCCTCCAACCACTGTGTTAGATTTTGACCTCTTTATCTAAAACCTTTAGGGTCAATTACACTGGTATGCACCCAAATTCTCCTACGCAAAAAAAAAACAAAAAACGGTGTACTTTAATATAGATTCAAGGTGTGCTGAACCCATTTCTGAAATTGGAATTTCTTTTACCATAATAATTTGTGACCACATTAGTTAAATAGTACTGCTTTGGAAAAGAAAGCGGTTGATTTTCATTCATGCTCAGAATATTATTTGAAGTATATTTTGAGCTACAAAAATCTCAAGCCTCCTTCATTCTTAACATTAGTTGAGGTGGAAACAACCCAAACTATATATAGTGCATTTCTCACTACTCAAAGCGCTTCCATGAGTGGGGAGCCACTTCAACCACCACTAATGTGTAGCTGCATGATGTGATGGCAGCCATTTTCGCACCAGTACGCTCACCACACATTAGCTGTTAGGTGGTGAAGTGGTGAGAGAGATAGACAATTAGTCACAGGGGATGATTAGGGGGCCAAAATGACGAGGGGGCAAAGTGCTTGCTTTGCTCACCAATCTCCTCTGCCTGCACTATGCGTCAGCCACTTTGCGTTTCTGCCGCTCATGTATGTGGATTTCACTTTCACCAAACAACAAATCTTTTAATTCTTGTGGATATGCCTCTTTATTGGGAAGAAATATAACTTTTCCCTGATGGCAACACGAATTAGACAATCTACAAGTCTTCGACATAAAGTTTAAATCCGATCCGAACAATATATTTGATCTCTTTTTGCTCTTCCGTTATATCACAGTAATAATTTCCGTTTGTTTGAGCTAATGCGATCTTTACTAGAACTTTTGTATAAACTATTTTTAACTTTTTAGAATTTGTGTTTAGAATTTGACAATAGATAAACCTCATGTTTGGTGAACAAACTTTGGTACACATTTTGGCAATTCTTTAATCTTCCTCTCCAATCTGAATATCTCACTCACTCACTTGCCAACCCCCCTTGGCCTGCGCTATGTGCCAGCCACTTTATGTTTCTGCCGCTCGCTTATGTGGATTTCACTTTCACCCTGATGGCACCACGAATTAAACAATCTACAAGTCTCCGACTTAAAAAGTTTAAATTCGAACAATCTACTGTATATATATAATTCACTAAGCCAGAAGACAAGTAGCCACCCATGGAAAGCACACCTGAAGGGGCGTGGATTCACTAAGCTGCCGACAAGTAAGACACCCATGGCGCACGCAGGAAGGAGCCACGGCCACCAACTCTAAGACCATTGGATACGACGACAACTTGCAGAGCCACGCCCACCAACTCGGACGCGACGCCTCGGAAAACATGCCGTCATTTCTGTTTGTCTGTGCCACAGTCCACATGCAGCTCTGAGCCACGTTGACTTTTCATTAGTCAACCTCAGTGGAACCTTGGTTCACACAGAGGCAGCGCCAGAGAGAGACAGAGGCCCACACAGGCAGCCCGAGAGAGAGCCACGCACACACAGGCAGCGCGACAGAGAGAGCCGCGCAATCCTTTAAAACTGAGGTTAAAACACAATGAAGGAAGCAGTCTTTAAAAACCAATAAGCCCTGTGCCTCTTTTTCATTAGCGTCTCACCTGCTTCACCGCCATGCAACAGTCGAGACGCTTTCTCAGCAGCTGACCTTCTCTGTGCCTGACTCCACTACTGTCAGTCGCCTGATTAAAAATGGTGAACTCCTGCAATGTTACTATCTTGGTTGGCTTTTACATAAAGTTCGGATTTGTTCAAATGTTCCTTTTTTCCCCCTGTGCTTAAAACTCATTTTAAAAAAAAGTGTTTATACAACTGCTGCAATGTTAGAGAGAGAGAGAGAGAGGGCTCGACAGAGGGGGAGGGAGCTCGCGTGCTGCTGAGAGAGAGAGAGAGATTGGGGCTGGGAAGGCTCCTGTGCTGCTGAGAGAGAGCCTGCGCGTGCATCTGAGCAAAGACAATTTCCTGTTAGATTTGCCTTTGCGATGACAATTAATAAGGCACAGGGCCAAACTTTCAAAAAGATGTGAATGTATCTGCCAAAACCAGTTTTCAGTCACGGACAGTTGTATGTTGCTCTCTCCAGAGTTCCATCTTTTCATTCACTTAATGGTATGCCTGCAGGAACACGTGCAGCGAGCGAGAGAGAGCGAGCGACACACACACGCATACAGGTGCGCTAGAGAGAGAGAGCGCTGGACGCATAACAATAATAATACTTCATTACATTGATATACCGGTGTTTTCAGTATTCAAAGCGCTATCCACACAGGGAGAAACCGGGAAGCGAACCCAAAATCTTCCACAGTCTCCTTACTGCAAAACAGCAACACTACCACTGCGCTACAAGGCAGTTAAAGAATGCACCGGCCTCGATTTTGTTTTCACTTCTGTTTACAGCGATCGGATCGTAGCCTGCATTGTTGCAATGTAACTTTTCTTGGTGCCTTATTACATTACAGATGTTTCACATGTTAATTTTTTTCCCTGTGCTTAAAAGACATTAAAAAAGTGTTTCTCAACTGTGACTCCGGAACAACTCAGTACGCAAGCTATATTAAGCGTCAACAACGAAGACTCGCTACACCTTAATGAACAAGTGCTGAAACTTATCCCTACCGATGAAGTAACTTTCACCAGCGTGGCCTCCATCGTCACAGACGATCCCGCTTTCAGTCACGGACAATATGTTGCTCTCTCCAGAGGTCCATCTTTTCATTCACTCACAGTGGTATCCACAAACCCACCCCATTTGGACAACTGTGTCGTTCAGCAAGTGTTCACCCATCAATACATAATTATGCGGCATATGTTACGCTGCGGGTTGGCTAGTACAGTATATTCGATCTCTTTTCGCTGTTCTGTTATTTCACTGAGTAATTATTTCCATGTGTTTGCACTAATGCGATCTTTACTATCAATTTTTTGAGCCTTTCGAAATTTAGTACTTTCATTATCTCTAACCTGCTCTGCATGTGTATCGCACCAACGTTTGTAAATTCTTTACGACATTCTACTTTGTAATCTACTCTTTTATTTCCGGCTCCAGGCGTGGTTAAATCTCTTGGCACAAAGTCTTGTCTCGCGGGACGTGAAAAGTATCTCTCTGGATACCCCCTTCTCGTTATAAAGTTGTGTCCAGGGATCTTTTATGATCACAGAGAGTCAGATCCTTGGTTTAATGTCTCATCTGAAGGATGGCGCCATTTTTGCAGTACAGTGCCCCCAGCACTGCACTGGGGGATTGGGATCCACACATAGACCAGAAGGTAAACACCCCCTGCTGGCCTCACCTCACCAACACTTCTTCTACCAGCAACCCAAGCTTTTCCTAGGTAGTCTCCAATCCAAGTGCAGGCTGGGCCTGAAAATTCTTAGCTAGATTCAGGTGTGTGACCTCTTCTGAGGTGTAGGTGATGCGACTGCAACACATCTTTTTGCTGTCAATCAGTATTTTGCTTCTCTTATTCTTTCAGAATAGCCAGAAAGTTATGTTTTGAAGGTTAAAAAGATTATTATTTTAAAAGGTTTGAACATAATGGGAAGTTCTTCCAGGACATTGCTCAAATAAAGAGACGTCGGTAGTGCTCTGTGTAAGAAAGGACAGAGCCGGTTATACTTCCTTAGAAGGCTGGCGTCCTTCAACATCTGCAATAAGATGCTACAGATGTTCTATCAAACGGTTGTGGCGAGCACCCTCTTCTACGCAGTGGTGTGCTGGGGAGGCAGCATTAAGAAGAGGGACACCTCACGCCTGGACAAACTGGTGAGGAAGGCAGGCTCTATTGTTGGCATGGAGCTGGACAGTTTAACATCTGTGGCAGAGTGACGGGCGCTAAGCAGACTCATGTCAATCATGGAGAATCCACTGCATCCACTAAACAGGATCATCTCCAGACAGAGGAGCAGTTTCAGCGACAGACTGCTGTCACCGTCCTGCTCCACTGACAGACTGAGGAGATCGTTCCTCCCCCAAACTATGCGACTCTTCGATTCCACCCAGGGGGGTAAACGTTAACATTATAAAAAGTTATTGTCTGTTTTTTACCTGCATTGTGATCACTCTTTAATTTCATTTTTTTTTTTTGTATCAGTATGCTGCTGCTGGGGAATGTGAATTTCCCCTTGGGATTAATAAAGTATCTATCTATCTATCTATCTATCTATCTATCTATCTATCTATCTATCTATCTATCTATCTATCTATCTATCTATCTATCTATCTATCTAAAAAGAAGGAAGTTGATGTTAGCAGACTTGTGTTGGTCATTCCACTGTGAAACACCATTCAAAGGATTATAAGAAAAACACTGCAAAGTGACTACTTCTTGTAATGATTGCATTTAAAACAAATTTATTTGTAACCATCTCTTAAAAACTGGATGTGATCGAGCAATTCTGTTGCCAGATGTGGATTCAGCTCCCTCAAATCTACAAAGAACTCCTGCAAGTTTTGATCAAAGCGAAATAAAATGTGTAGATACAGACCAGTGTCATTAAAACAAAATGCATTGTTAGAATGGCGGGAGTGGGTAGCACTGTACCTCAAGGATGTGGTGTTTTCGATTCAAATCTTGCCTCCATTCATTTTTTGTCCATGTGGAGTTTGCATATACACCCTGCACCTGTGTAGATTTCCCTCTGGTTTTCTTATCACATCTTCAGAAACGTGTGTTAAGCTACACTCAGGATTTCAAAATGGTTCTTCAGGAGTGTTAATGTGTATATAAGAGGGCCTTATGACATATTGCAGCTTGGCCCAGGGCTATCTCATACACAGTACAACGGCAAGGATTAAATGAACCTGAGTTGTTTAAGTAAACCTTTAAGGTGTACATGTATGGAAACAGTTTCCCAAAATTCACTTCAAGACTTAACCTTGACGATTTTGCTGTGTGTTGTGCACTGGAAGATTCTAGAATAAGTTCCAGCCTTCCGACAAACTATTTACAGGATTAATTGGATCTAAAAATGATTGAAAGAAAAAACATTTGATGATGATCTAATGTGTTGTTCTAATGAGAATGAAAAAATAGCCACACCTTTGTTAGTCATTTCTCTGTAGATTTTCACCATTACTCCAAAATACCTGAATGTTATGCTCAGTTATTCATTTCATCTCATTTTCCAATCTGCTTAGTTCTGATCAGAATCACGGGGGATGCTGGATATCTTTGCAAAAGGACGAAGGTCCTAGTCAAGTTTAGAGTCCTGGTGCTGCCCGTTTTGCAATATAGTTGTGAGACATGGACACTATCCAGTGACCCGAGAGGAAGACTGGACCGCTTTGCTACTGTATCTCATCGGAGAATCCTTGGGTACTGCTGGTTTGACTTTGTGATGAATGAGCGGTTGCTCACCGAGTCCCAAATAAGGTAGATTAGCTGCACTGTGAGGTGGCATCAGTTACGGATCTCAAGCTGTTCTGTCGTGTGATGGGTGCAACAATATGCTGTACCAATGCATGCTCCCCAACATCCATCCATCCATCCATTTTCCAACCCGCTGAATCCGAACACAGGGTCACGGGGGTCTGCCGGAGCCAATCCCAGCCAACACAGGGCACAAGGCAGGAAACAATCCTGGGCAGGGTGCCAACCCACCGCAGGACACACACAAACACACCCACACACCAAGCACACACTAGGGCCAATTCAGAATCGCCAATCCACCTAACCTGCATGTCTTTGGGAGGAAACCGGAGCGCCCGGAGGAAACCCACGCAGACACGGGGAGAACATGCAAACTCCACGCAGGGAGGACCCGGGAAGCGAACCCAGGTCCCCAGGTCTCCCAACTGCGAGGCAGCAGCGCTACCCACTGCGCCACCGTGCCGCCGCTCCCCAACATGATGTGACTAATCTGATAGGATGGAAGGCAGGCACAAAACCCGGGCAGGGCGCCAGTCCATCATAGGGCAAACACACACAGACCAATATGGCATTGCCAATCCACTTAACCTGCAAGTCTTTGGACTGTGGGAGGAAACCCACACAGATGCAGTGAGAGCCTGCAAACTCCATGCAGGGAAGACCCAGAACATGAACCCTGGTTTCCTTACTGCGAGGCAGTAGCACTTCCACTGTACCACCATGCTGCCATAGCCACAGTTGTTTTAATAAATGAAAAAGGATAGATCGATAGATGGATAGATAGATAAATAGATTTTAATGTTAGTATAGTAGGCAAGATAGATAGATATTAATGTTAGTATAGTAGGCTAGATAGATAGATGTTTTAATAAATGAAAAAAGATAGATCGATAGATGGATAGATAAATAGATTTTAATGTTAGTATAGTAGGCAAGATAGATAGATAGATAGATAGATAGATAGATAGATAGATAGATAGATAGATCGTCCTGTATTCGCTCCCTTCTCAGAACATATATAGCCTTCCTGCACAAGCGAGGTGACAGAATATATGCTATCAGCCAGGTTACCGGCCGATGTTACTGTTACCCGACAGACGCGTTATGTGGGGAGACTTGCAGTTGCGCACACCAAAGTTGGTTGGGGGGGGGGGTGTTCTGGTTGGGGGGTTGGCGGGGTCTCAAAAATCTCACAATTATATATATATATATATATATATATATATATATATATATATATATATATATATATATATATATATATATATACGCACACACACGTGTTATGCTGCTGTCCAGAGCTTTCTCCCATTGTACAACTTGTCAGGCCGTCTTTCCTCGGGCCAGTGCCACGTGTCCCCCTACTTTGTGGGAAAGGCTGCCCTCTAGTGTCCAGAATGTGTAGTAGTCCTGCATAAACTAGAGACATTCAAGCGCCGTCTTTTGCTTAGAATTTTTTTAAGCCGTTAAAGAAAATTTACAAAAAAGGAAAACGGGCAGTTCAGCTCATATACGAAAATACATAAGATTGTGAACAATATGCCATCTAAAAGTGAAGACTAAAATCTAATAGTACGTAAAAGGTGTTCAACACCCATAATTTTCTTTAACTTGCCTAATCTAATTCAGAGTAGCTGTAGGGGACCAGAGCCTACCCTGGCATAATCAGGCACAGGGCAGGAACCAAAAATGAATGCGATGCCAGTCTATCACAGGGCCACACGCAAAAGGCTAATTTAGAATTGTCAAGGCTCTCCAGCACGTCAAGTTTGTATGTTATCTCCATGATTATTTATGGTTCAAAATTTTCTTTAGTGCTTTTATTGCATTTCTTTTCTTTTTTCATAGAACAATTATTTTACAGCACCTGGAGATCTTTAAATGGAAATGTCAGTATCATTAATAAATGGCAATTGTGATGAGAAAACTAGAGCACCTGGAGGACAACCCTACACAGGTTGGGAGAAAACACAAACTCCACGCGGAAAGCACCTGAACACAGGATTCGGGATCTGTGAGGCAAGAGTGCCAACTGCTGAGCCAACATCTCAACCAATGCAAAAGTAAAAGTGCCACCCAAAACAAACTAAAAAAAGGTAAGTTGAGGTTTTATTATGCATTTGCTTGTGCTGAATTGTTTAGATTCTGAGAACAATTTTCAAATACGGTCTTGAACAATGTTGTACTGGAGATCACACTGAAGAATAAAATCTGCAGACATTTTGTTCCTAATAATAGGTTCACCTAGCAGAATCTTATTGAGTTGTGTCCATATTTTTCACTGATCTTTCTAAAATATTAATTTTTTTGCCATTGTACCTAATGAGTGCCTACTGCTTAGTATTTTCATAGCATCTCTTCCTTCCTTTTGTACAATTTTTACAATTTTAAATTCTTGTATTTCACATTTTTTCTTTCGATTCTTGCTTTTGGCCCAATTCAAAACCACATTTAGGATGGACATGATGGTTCAGAGAACAAGAACTTGGATCCAAATACACATTAATGAAATGTAGTTCCTTCTGCACTCTTCAATATGCTGATTTTGAGATAGCACTTTACTGGGTTGTTCCTCTGTTACTAGACAAACAACCATGTAATTCTGGGAAGGGATCTTTGCATGTGCGATTGGTTCTTTGGGCTTAAAAAGTTTCCTAAAATGTGGACAAAACAGAAAAAAAAAACACTCTTGAAAACGAGCACAGTGGTTCTTCAAAGCAGTACCATAGGGGATCCATATTGGGTGCCATCCACATGATGGTTCTCAAAAGAACTTTTATTTATTTAGATCCGCAACAGGCTCCGTGCAGTAAATAACCACAAATAAATGGGAACAGATTTGTGAAATACCAGCGGGTCTCTGATTTTAGAAGGACTCTTGCTGCATATAATAACATCTGGTAAAATTCAGATCTATTCCTGTCCTGCTAGGTAGCCTACCATTCAGATTAAAGATTTCAGTTTCTTTTTTTTTTGTACTAGGGTGCTTTGCGCCCCCTGATCCCTTCGCTCACAAACCCCTTCACGTCTCTGCCACTCGCTTAAGTGGGTTTCACTTTCACCAAACAACAGATCTTTTAATTCTCACAGATAGGCCTCTTCATTGGGAAGAAACACTACTACTTTTCCCCGGTGGCAACACGAATTAGACTATCTACAAGTCTCCGACTTAAAGTTTAAATCCGAACAATATATTTGGTCTCTTTTCGCTGTTCTGTTTGATATCATCGAGTAATAATTTCCATTTGTTTGCGCTAATGTGATCTTTTCTATCATTTTTTAGAGACTCTCGAATTTTAGTACTTTCATTATCTCTAACTTGCTCTGCATGTGTATCACGCCAACGTTTTTGAATTATGATGTTCTACTTTGTCATCTACTCCTTGTCTTTAATTTCCGTCCCCGGGCATGGTTAAATCTCTTGGCACAAAGTCCCGTCTCGCGGGATGTGAAAGTATCTTTCTGAAAAAGTCACGTCACATCCAAGGACTTTTTTATTATAATATTATAATAAGACATATTAGGAAGATTTTCAAAGCACATAACACCAACTTCATGTGCAAAGAACCCATCCTACAATAAAATGGTGCTTTGCCAAGTAATAGTCCTATGAGGAACCACACAACCCAGTAAAAGTGCCATTAAAGAACCAGGTATTTTTAAGAGTTTAAAAGGATAATAACAGATCAAGCAAAGCCTGAACTATGTGATTGTATGCAGCAAGTGCCCTTTCAAAATAACAGTAATATTGCCATTTCACAAAACTGTTAACATCTTTTCTTGGTTATTTATGGCACCAGTTACAGATCTAAATGACTAAAGGCTCTTTCTGGAGCTTTCATGTGGAGGGACCTTTTGGGAATGAGAAGCAGATCCCCCGTGGCATCGCTCTGAAAGAACCACTTTGCAACTTTGACTTCTTTTAAGAGTTAAGTACAGTAATAGTTGGCACTTTGACTTCTTTTAACACTTAAGTACAGTAACCTTTTAACACTTAAGTACAGTAACAGTTGGAACCATGCAGAAAGCACTTTTAATAAGGGGGTTCTTTTTTTCTTTTTTCAAATTTGGTGAAATATTTTCAGGGTGGCACGGTGGCTCAGTGGTAGCGCTTGCTGCCTCACAGTTAGGTGACCTGGGTTCACTTCCCGGGTCCTCCCTGCGTGGAGTTTGCATGTTCTCCCCGTGTTTGTGTGGGTTTCCTCCCACAGTCCAAAGACATGCAGGTTAGGTGCATTAGCGATTCTAAATTGTCCCTAGTGTGTGCTGAGTGTGTGTGTGTCCTGCGGTGGGTTGGTGTCCTGCCCGGGATTGATTCCTGCCTTATGCCCTGTGTTGGCTGGGATTGGCACCAGCAGACCCCCATGACCCTGTTTTCAGATTCAGCGGGTTGGAAAATGGATGGATGGAATATTTTCAGAGAAAAAAAAGTGTGAAAACAATGTCGCTCTTGAAACTTTTAGTCTTCATTACTCTTAAGTGAACTCTGCAGTTGTGGCATAAAGCATAATACTGTCAAGTTTATTTCAGAGATATATACTGTATTAATATAAAGATGTATGACATATATTAAAGCTGTGGGTTGGTGCCCTGCCCAGGATTGATTCCTGACTTGTGCCCTGTGTTGGCTGGGATTGGCTCCAGCAGACCCCCGTGACCCTGTGTTCGGATTCAGTGGGTTGGAAAATGGATGGATGGAATATTTTCAAAGAAAAAAAGTGTGAAAACAATGTCGCTCTTTAAACTTTTAGTCTTCATTACTCTTAAGTGAACTCTGCAGTTGTGGCATTAAGCATAATACTGTCACTCAAGTTTATTTCAGAGATGTATATTAATATAAAGATGTATGACACAAGAAAAAAAATCCATTTAATCTTTTAATCCTTTTATTTATAAAATCATATTAATCTGTGCCATGGTGGCTCCATTAAAGTTTCTTTGTACATTACTTGGTCTTCTTCTGCAGTGAGACACTGGGGATTTAATAAATTATAATGCAGATAATGATTTAGCACATCTCTTTTAATCACATTCTTTCTAAAGTACACTGATATCATAAAGCTAAAATTATAGAAGAAAGGGTCAGACACCCACAGTGAAAGCTTCCGATACTCTCAAGCAGCATACGCCAGAACAGACAGGATTAATCAATCTAGGAGACTACATTTTGTACTGTTATTATTGATATTGTATAAAAAATGTGCTGAGCACATGAATTACCTCTGCCTTTTGGCACTGATGGAATATCATTTTGTCCTTTCTTATTGCGCAATTGGACATCTTTTTAGTTTTTTTTTTTAATTTGGTAGAAATTAAAAGCACAATTTTAGAGCTCAGTGGCGTGAGATATGGGACATTTATACCCTTAATTACTACTGTATGTTTAAAAAATATTTTTACAATATCATTTTCAATATAAACCAAATTAAATTAAAGGGGAGCATATTTCTTAAATGCAATTTTAAGAAATATCATATGCTATTAAAGCATGACAATGACATATGGCAGTATTTTTCATAATGCTCCTTTGGCTTAAATAGGAGAGTTTAGTTTAAATCACACAAAGTAACAAGTAACATGAAATTAAACTTGAGCACCTCAGTCTTAATTCACTTGAGCATTTGTGCACATTGCTGTGTGTAAAGGACATACGTACATTACACACACATATATATATATATATGTACATTTTATAAATGCATATTTTACCTTTCTACATATGTGTACATTATATGTATATTATGTATATACATATATAAATATTTGTATATTTATCATTCCTTCAAATTTCACAGCTTATCTGGTTATTATATTTATGTACCCAATATATATACACATTTGATTATACAGTATGTATATGTGAACAACATTACATATGGATGTATTCACACATGCATTTATATATAAATATATAGATTCATTCATTTTCCACTGCTTAATAGGTTATCATATTACTGTAACCCTATAGGGTATATATATTTACATGTGTATATGAATATATTTAATATACACACACACACACACAAATACGCACATATATATGTATATATATATTCATTCATTTATTTTCCACTGCTTAACCGAGTTATTATATGACTGTAACCCTAATATACAGGGTATATACATTTATATATATGTGTATATGAATATATTTTATACACATACAGAAAACACACACATATATAGGGGGTGGGGTTTGATTTGCTTTCAATCCGATTTCTTGTAAAAATTGATCTATATGTATGGAATGATTACAATAAAATAAAAAAAAAAACACATACATATATACGTATATATGCATTCACTCATTTCCCACTGCTTATCCAAGACCTGGTTGCACAGTCAGCAATCAAAGCACTGAGGCCCACACATACGTCCCTTTTCCCAGTGATAACTCGTACTGCGGGGGGATTCTAAAGTGTTCGTTCCCCAGGCCACCTTAGAGATATAATCCTCCTATTTATTGTATATATATATATATATATATATATATATATATATATATATATATATATATATATATATATATATATATATATATATATGTACTGCAGGTAGACTTTATTATCCCAGAAGGAAGTTTGTTTGCAACAGGAAATTATAAACATAGGCCATTGTTTCACAGAAACAAGAGAATAAGTAAAGAAAACAGCAACTGACAACCAGTAAACAGAACTTAAAATAATAAGGAAAGAATTTAGCAACATCCCTACAAGTAACAAAATTCAAAAAGACAATAGAAAATGCAGAATTACATTAAATGAACATAAACCTTTTGACATTTTTCCATGAAGTGCTTCCATTTAAGTACACATTTTACCAATTTTCATATAATTTTAGAAAAGTGTTAGCTTGTTGTCTTAGAAATAATATTTTCATAATACTTCAGTATTGGATGTTGCACTTTTGCCTTAAGAAAGAAATAAAGGTAGGAATGATTATTTACTTTGTCATTTGTCCTATCATCTTAATAAATTCATTTTAACTGGAGAAATGTGACTCAATTGATGGAGTTGGGGTAAGGCACATTTATTTTTTGTAATAGGAGATGACAATGCAATAAATCCAAGAACAGACATTTGCAAGGCTGATAAAAGATGCAAAATTACTTTAAAATGTTACTGTATTTTGGAGTGCTTATGTGCATGTAAAACCCTGAACAAATTCACAATTGTCTGATTGAAAGAAATGTATACATGAATTAATAGGATCTGTAAATGGTTTTGCTAATAACAATTTATATCACTGCCTATTTTGTTGTATGTGGTTAAAGTCAATATTAAGAAATGTGTTTATTCTGGACTAAGATTTAGATTTTTACTATTTTCCATTCTGGATGTTTATTTCCTATACATGTAAGAACAAAGTAACGTATTCGAGTGAGATGTATTGTATTAAGTTCTCATCATTAAATATGTAAGAAATGCGTCTATCTATCTATCTATCTATCTATCTATCTATCTATCTATCTATCTATCTATCTATCTATCTATCTATCTATCTACTGTTAGTTATTTTACTAGCGTATTTATTTTTTGCTAATAACAATTTATATCACTGTATCGTATTAAGTTCTCATCATTAAATATGTACGAAATGCGTCTATCTATCTATCTATCTATCTATCTATCTATCTATCTATCTATCTATCTATCTATCTATCTATCTATCTACTGTTAGTTATTTTACTAGCATATTTATTTTTTGCTAATAACAATTTATATCACTGCCTATTTTGTTGTATGTGGTTAAAGTCAATATTAAGAAATGTGTTTATTCTGGACTAAGATTTAGATTTTTACTATTTTCCATTCTGGATGTTTATTTATTTCCTATACATGTAAGAACAAAACGTATTCGAGTGAGATGTATTGTATTAAGTTCTCATCATTAAATATGTAAGAAATGCGTCTATCTATCTATCTATCTATCTATCTATCTATCTATCTATCTATCTATCTATCTATCTATCTATCTATCTATCTATCTATCTATCTACTGTTAGTTATTTTACTAGCGTATTTATTTTTTGCTAATAACAATTTATATCACTGCCTATTTTGTTGTATGTGGTTAAAGTCAATATTAAGAAATGTGTTTATTCTGGACTAAGATTTAGATTTTTACTATTTTCCATTATGGAGGTTTATTTATTTCCTTATACATGTAAGAACAAAATAATGTATTAGACTGAGATGTGTTGTATTAAGTTCTCATCGTTAAATTTGTAAGTCTATCTATCTATCTATCTATCTATCTATCTATCTATCTATCTATCTATCTATCTATCTATCTATCTATCTATCTATCTACTATTAGTTATTTTACTAGCATATTTATTTTTTTAGTTTCATCGTCTATTATATTGAATGTGTCTATATATCTATTATATAGTGCCTTTACTATCTATCTATCTATCTATCTATCTATCTATCTATCTATCTATCTATCTATCTATCTATCTATCTATCTATCTATCTATCTGTCATACCTTTAATCTCTATTTATCTGTCTGTCATACCTTTAATCTCTATTTATTATGAAGATAGATAGATAGATAGATAGATAGATAGATAGATAGATAGATAGATAGATAGATAGATAGATAGATACTTTATTAATCCCAAGGGGAAATTCACAATGGATTAAATGGATTAAATTGATTAAAATTTAAAGCTCAAATGAGAGACGAAGACATACATACTATACATAAAATATATAAAACGTGCATACATTAAATGTCTGCATCCTCTTAGTCTAAACTGTGAGAAAGTATATATACATACAGATTTTTATTACTTGGATATACATTAAGTTTTTCATATAGGTTGACGAGCACATTATTTTCTTTTTGTTCCTGGTGCCACTACATTCAACATTACTATACATACTCTGCTTAGGTGCTTATCAAAAATATGGAATTTCTTCTGATGTCCAAGTTTGAGGTCGTCGTTTTCACTTCTCCTAAGGTTCTCGACGTGTAATTAATTACTGCGCCTTGTGCAGCATACAAGTGGCCGAGACTGCGCCAGAGAGTCAAGTTCGCTGAAGCAGTATAGCAACATCAATGGCAGCGCGTGTTGTGCGGCGGCTGTCGCGTATCCGCTCACTTGTTTCGTATCTTTCGTTTATCGGAAGGCAGTCCAGAGTCAAATCACACAAGTGATCACAAACAGTAACTGAAAAAGTGCGTTTCCCCGCTGAGAATAATAACAGACTCACAAGTATCTTATGAATTTATGACGGTTTTATGATGTGGAATAATGCCTGTTATTACCATTACTGTGTGCCAGTAAAAATACAACCATAATAAAAATAATAATATTTCACAATCATTAAAGGTGACTTTTATTTATTAGTAATTTATAGCCTGGAAGGTATCATAAGCCAATCAAACTGCTTTTAAAATTTCTCACTTTCCAGCTGCCCTGATGCAATAAAAAAAATCACAGATTTTGTGTTCTGTACTGCTTGATGATAAAAACATAAACGAAAAATAACGACGGCTTAGTGGGGGATTCCTTTACTTTTATGTCCAAACTAAAAAAAATCCTTGCCGTCAGTTTGCGTAACGGCACCGCCGCGCGGGTATTCATTCAGTGAGGTGCCTGCTGTTCAAGGTGTGCCTTTTTTTAATTCGCTATTAAATGGTACAGCGATTACAAAACGTGGTCTCCTTTGAGATTACATTATGTTTCACTCGTTCTAAATAAAGGTCACTATGGATTACGATTTTTATGCAAGGATATCCGGTCAAGTCTAAATTATAACAAACAATAAAAAACAGGAGCAGAACCTTTTTCTTCCGTTTTTTCAAACAGGCTTATTTTATTTTACGCTTACGGCTTGTGTAAATATTTGCACAGTTTTAAAGATTCTTTTGCCTTTGTTTTTCCGTACAGTGGTGTGAACTGATCTCTTTCTATGAATCTGGAGACAGAATTCCAAGTGGTCCCGATCAGCCGCTTAATTTACGGTCTCTGTTTCCTTGTTGGGAAGATTAACAGAGCCGTGCGCCGTCACTTGCCTACATTTTTATGACAAGTTCATTATATCCTGTGTTTATTTAGAAAGACGATAATTTGCAGGTTATGTCAAAAGATGTGGATTTATTGATTTCGGCATCTCCGATTCTTGATTTGTGTATTGCGCTCTGTTTATATTCTTTCTCTTTGAAGCTCCGTATCGCTTTTCTGTGCATATCCTTCAAGATGGATGCAAATTGATTGTTTTCATCTTTCGGAAAAATTGTCCCACAAGTAAAGCTATGTCACTGCTGAGTATAAGCTTAACGACTCCGATATTTTCATGTAAATAATATATATTTCCTTACCGCGGTGATCTTGAGCCTATCATTGCAGTTTTGGAAGTGAAGTAGAATTTCTCATCCCAATTAATTCGGCTCGACATTTAAATCCATTTCTCCATGTTTGTGACCCATCTTTTTAAA